>NW_026943824.1:12013803-12226303 GCF_035594765.1 Anolis carolinensis | reverse complement strand
AACTTGCTACTTCTAATTGTTGGAATTATACGAACGTCCTGCTCCAGGAAACCAAAATCATGGCTTCATATTTAGAATATTTCAAAGGCCCATTTTTGCTAATTGTGTAATTTGCTCTCTTAGGGGAAGCTTTATGGATTTCGTTGGGTGAGTTGGGTTTCTTTCCAAGGCACCGGATGCTGGCCTTAATGAATCTTTCCCCATCTGTTGCATTAACGACATTAGCGGCCAATCAGGAGAGATCTTTCTGCATTAATGGGACAGCGGTGCTTCGTTGTGTTGGATCGGGAAGGTGGAATTTCTGTAGCAAATTGGGTTAGGTTCACAATGTGCTAATGATGGAAGCCGTTGCTGGAGATAGAAGAAAATAATCTGAATTAGTGCTATTTTTAAAACACATTGGCTTCACTAATGATATGAAGCAGCCGTTGATCATCCGGTGGTTCCTATTCACACTCTGCAAAAATGTATTTTGTTTTTGCTCTGTGATACCACTCATATGCTCTCTTTGGAGGTGCATCTACACTGTAGCACTGATGCAGTTTGATACCACTTTAAGTGTCATATCTAATGGAATCCTAGGAGATGTCAGCTGGTGAGGCCTCTGTACTTTTTGGCAGAGGTTAAAGACCTAAGATCTAAATTATCACTTTCATAATGCCATCAGCAGCTAAAGTGGTTTCAAACTGTGTTAATTCCACAGTGTAGATGCACCTTGAAACCTCCCCCCCCCCAAAAAAACCCCCAAAAGAGTCAAGAAAGATGAAAAAGAAAATCTCCCCCAATCTATATATATATAAACGAGCTGTGCCCGGCCACGCATTGCTGTGGCGTTGTCTGGTGGTGTTGGTGAGAACTTGTTGAGGTAGTGGTGGTATTGAATATCTGTTGTATGGTTGTCTTTATGTTTAGTATGCATTTGGTTGTTTGTGTCCTGTGTAAGTGATGAGGGTAGAGGGGGTCTATGTCCTTGTGTAGTATTGTATAGTATTTATACGTTGTCCATGTGTTGTGGATGCTTGGATTGTGTCCTGCTGCATAGTAGAAAGGGTTGGGCTGGATGGCCCTTAGGGGTCTCTCCAAACTCTTGGATTCTATGCTATTATTATTGTTGTTATTATTATTATTATCATCTTCATCATCATCATTATGTAGAGGCTGGATGGCCATCTGTCAGGAGTGCTTGGATTGTGTCCTCCTGCATGGTAGAAGGAAGTTGATCTGGATGATCCTTAGGGGTCACTCCAAACCTTAGGATTGTATGCTGTTGTTGTTATTATTCTTATTATTAGTATTAGTATTGAGAGGCTGAGTGGCCATCTGTTGGGAGTGCTTGAATTGTGTCCTGCATGGCAGAATTGGGTTGGACTGGATGGCCTTTAGGGGTCTCTCCTAACTGTCTGATGCTATGATTCGATGTGTATTATTACTGTGCAGATCTTGGATGGCCATCTGTCAGGAGTGCTTGGTTTGTGTCGTCCTGCATGGTAGAAGGAAGTTGAACTGAATGATCCTTAGGGGTGTCTCCTAACCTTAGGGTTGTATGATCTTCTTCTTCTTCTTCTTCTTCTTCTGCTTCTGCTTCTTCTTCTGCTTCTGCTTCTGCTTCTGCTTCTTGTTATTATTATTATTACAGTAGAGTGTCACTTATCCAAGCCTTGCTTATCCAAGCCATTTTTGTAGTCAATGTTTTCAATATATCGTGATATTTTGGTGCTAAATTCGTAAATACAGTCATTACAACATAACATTACTGCATATTGAACTACTTTTTCTGTCAAATTTGCTGTATAACATGATGTTTTGGTGCTTAATTTGTAAAATCATAACCTAATTTGATGTTTAATAGGCTTTTCCTTAATCCCTGTTTATTATCCAAAATATTTGCTTATCCAAGCTTCTGCCAGCCCGTTTAGCTTGGATAAGTGAGACTCGACTGTATTATTATTATTGAGAGGCTGGGTGGCCATCTGTTGGGCGTGCTTGGATTGTGTCCTCCATGGCAGAATTGGGTTGGACTGGATTACCACAGTAATTATTTCATATTACAGTAGAATCTCACATATCCAACATTCGCTTATCGAGTGTTCAGGATTATACAACGCAGTCTGCCTTTAGTAGTCAATGTTTTTGTAGTCAATGTTTTAAATTCATTGTGATATTTTGGTGCTAAATTTGTAAATACAGTAATTACAACATAGCATTACTGAACATTGAACTACTTTTTCTGTCAAATTTGTTGTTTCAAATGATGTTTGGTATTTGTATAATCATTACCTAATACCTCCGCTATTGCTGTTTTTAAATTGCTTAGATTTTAGCTGTTTTTGTAAGCCACTCCGAGCTCTGGGGGAGTGTTTTTAAGATTTTTTAAAAGGTATTTTAAGGATGTTTTTAAATTGTTAGATTTTACCCTTTCTTGTAAGCCGCCCCGAGCCCTAGGGGAGTGGCGGCATATAAGTTTAAATAATAAATTAATAAATAAATCGATGTCTGATCGGCTTTTCCTGAATCCCTTCTTATTATCCAACATATTCACTTATCCAACGTTCTGCCCGCCTGTTTATGTTGGATAAGTGAGACTCTACTGTATATTTATAATCTTATATTATCTGCTTAGAACTGGATTATATGAGGCCCCTTCTACACAGCTGTATAAAATGCACACTGAAGTGAATTATCTGGCAGTGTGGACTCAAGATAATCCAGTTCAAAGCAGATAATATAAGATTATAAATGGGTTATATAGCTGTGTGGAAGGGCCTTGAGTCTACACTGCCATATAATCCAGTGAAAATCAGATAATCTGTATCTTATAGGCAGTGTGGAAGAGGCCTGAGGCCTAACTGTGCCTGTCTCCTGGGCTGAGTAGGTTGCTAGGAGACCAAGTGGGCAGAGTTTATCCTTGTAACTGGCAGCAATTGGATAAAAACAATTATTCCTCTCCCTCTAATTAGGACTTTATTTTTCTTTTCTTTTTGTTGTATGAACGTAGAGGCATGGATGAGGGGTTGTGTTGCCAAGTTTAGTGTTTCTGGGATGTGAAGTTTTGTTGTTTTGTCCTAGGGTGAATTTTTTAAATCCTTTTATATATATAGATGTCATGTGCATAATTAGGACCGAGTTAACAACAAAACCACTAGGCCAAATCACACCAAATTTGGCCACAATACTTATCAGTTTCCAAGGAGTGACCTTGCAGCTTCAAAGTCTGGCTGCTTCATACCTAGGGGACTCCATTGTTGGCCAACTTGAATACCATTGAATAGCCTTGCAGCTTCAAAGTCTGGCTGCTTCATACCTAGGGGACTCCATTGTTGGCCAACTTGAATACCGTTGAATAGCCTTGCAGCTTCAAAGTCTGGCTGCTTCATACCTAGGGGACTCCATTGTTGGCCAACTTGAATACCGTTGAATAGCCTTGCAGCTTAAAAGCCTGGCTGCTTCATACCTAGGGGACTCCATTGTTGGCCAACTTGAATACCATTGAATAGCCTTGCAGCTTCAAAGCCTGGCTGCTTCATACCTAGGGGACTCCATTGTTGGCCAACTTGAAAACCATTGAATAGCCTTGCAGCTTAAAAGCCTGGCTGCTTCATACCTAGGGGACTCCATTGTTGGCCAACTTGAATACCATTGAATAGCCTTGCAGCTTAAAAGCCTGGCTGCTTCATACCTAGGGGACTCCATTGTTGGCCAACTTGAATACCATTGAATAGCCTTGCAGCTTAAAAGCCTGGCTGCTTCATACCTAGGGGACTCCATTGTTGGCCAACTTGAATACCATTGAATAGCCTTGCAGCTTAAAAGCCTGGCTGCTTCATACCTAGGGGACTCCATTGTTGGCCAACTTGAATACCATTGAATAGCCTTGCAGCTTAAAAGCCTGGCTGCTTCATACCTAGGGGACTCCATTGTTGGCCAACTTGAATACCATTGAATAGCCTTGCAGCTTAAAAGCCTGGCTGCTTCATACCTAGAGGACTCCATTGTTGGCCAACTTGAATACCATTGAATAGCCTTGCAGCTTAAAAGCCTGGCTGCTTCATACCTAGGGGACTCCATTGTTGGCCAACTTGAATACCATTGAATAGTCTTGCAGCTTAAAAGCCTGGCTGCTTCATACCTAGGGGACTCCATTGTTGGCCAACTTGAATACCATTGAATAGCCTTGCAGCTTCAAAGCCTGGCTGCTTCATACCTAGGGGACTCCATTGTTGGCCAACTTGAATACCATTGAATAGTCTTGCAGCTTAAAAGCCTGGCTGCTTCATACCTAGGGGACTCCATTGTTGGCCAACTTGAATACCATTGAATAGCCTTGCAGCTTAAAAGCCTGGCTGCTTCATACCTAGGGGACTCCATTGTTGGCCAACTTGAATACCATTGAATAGTCTTGCAGCTTAAAAGCCTGGCTGCTTCATACCTAGGAGACTCCATTGTTGGCCAACTTGAATACCATTGAATAGCCTTGCAGCTTAAAAGCCTGGCTGCTTCATACCTAGGGGAATCCTTTCTAGGCCACCTTGAAGGCTACGAAGAAAACCTCACTTAGGACTACGCCACAACAACGTGTGGCTGGGCACAGCTAGTATAATAATAAATAATAACTTTATTTTGGATTTTTTTTTACATTTCAGAGCTTCTCCTTCAGTCCAAAACAGATCTAATCACAGTCCAAGCATGATAAACAGAAGAAAACCAGAAAAAGCAGAGAAGCCACAGACTCATTTTTCAGTCTACGGTGAACTTCAGCACACAATTACGATCGCTATCTCGTCTCCGGACCCGAATTCTCAATTCATTCATTTATTTTCTGCCCAGGCATTAATGCATTCAGTAGATAGGGGCTGGCATGGGATTTCCAATATTTTTTCCTTCCATTTAAAAAAGGATTTTAGTTCTAATCTGAACAAGGATAAGACGGAGAAAGAAGCATGGACTGGGATGATATAGGATCATAGAGGCTGAAAATGTTTTTTATTTGGATTTCTTTAAAAAAGTCATTGCTTCTGGCCTATGTTATATTTGTATGCAGCACTCAGATGCAACCATGAGAGACCAGTATAGAGTAAAAAGGATTAGCTACTATCCTATCACTATTTATGTATGCAGTGCTCAGATGCATACATGAGAGAGCAGTATAGAGTTAGAAAGGATTAGCTACTATCCTATCACTATTTATGTATGCAGTGCTCAGATGCATCCATGAGAGAGCAGTATAGAGTTAGAAAGGATTAGCTACTATCCTATCACTATTTATGTATGCAGTGTTCAGATGCATCCATGAGAGAGCAGTATAGAGTTAGAAAGGATTAGCTACTATCTTATCACTATTTATGTATGCAGTGCTCAGATGCATCCATGAGAGAGCAGTATAGAGTTAGAAAGGATTAGCTACTATCCTATCACTATTTATGTATGCAGTGCTCAGATGCATCCATGAGAGAGCAGTATAGAGTTAGAAAGGATTAGCTACTATCCTATCACTATTTATGTATGCAGTGCTCAGATGCATCCATGAGAGAGCAGTATAGAGTTAGAAAGGATTAGCTACTATCCTATCACTATTTATGTATGCAGTGCTCAGATGCAACCACGAGAGAGCAGTATAGAGTTAGAAAGGATTAGCTACTATCCTATCACTATTTATGTATGCAGTGTTCAGATGCAACCACGAGAGAGCAGTATAGAGTTAGAAAGGATTAGCTACTATCCTATCACTATTTATGTATGCAGTGCTCAGATGCATCCATGAGAGAGCAGTATAGAGTTAGAAAGGATTAGCTACTATCCTATCACTATTTATGTATGCAGTGCTCAGATGCATCCATGAGAGAGCAGTATAGAGTTAGAAAGGATTAGCTACTATCCTATCACTATTTATGTATGCAGTGCTCAGATGCATCCATGAGAGAGCAGTATAGAGTTAGAAAGGATTAGCTACTATCCTATCACTATTTATGTATGCAGTGCTCAGATGCATCCATGAGAGAGCAGTATAGAGTTAGAAAGGATTAGCTACTATCCTATCACTATTTATGTATGCAGTGCTCAGATGCATCCACGAGAGAGCAGTATAGAGTTAGAAAGGATTAGCTACTATCCTATCACTATTTATGTATGCAGTGCTCAGATGCATCCATGAGAGAGCAGTATAGAGTTAGAAAGGATTAGCTACTATCCTATCACTATTTATGTATGCAGTGCTCAGATGCATCCATGAGAGAGCAGTATAGAGTTAGAAAGGATTAGCTACTATCCTAACACTATTTATGTATGCAGTGCTCAGATGCATCCATGAGAGAGCAGTATAGAGTTAGAAAGGATTAGCTACTATCCTAACACTATTTATGTATGCAGTGCTCAGATGCAACCACGAGAGAGCAGTATAGAGTTAGAAAGGATCAGCTACTATCCTATCACTATTTATGTATGCAGTGCTCAGATGCAACCATGAGAGAGTGGTATAGAAAGGATTAGCTACTATCCTATCACTATGTATGTATGCAGTGCTCAGATGTAACCACGAGAGAGCAGTATAGAGTTAGAAAGGATTTGCTCCAATCCTATTGCTCTTTATATATGCAGCACTCAGATGCAACCACAAGAGGGCAGTTTATAAATAAATATTAACTATTGGTCTATAGGTATGTAGTATTCATATGCAACCAAAAGGGGGCATTATGTAGATAGAAAGGATTAGCTACTATCCTATGACTATGTAAATATGCAGCACTCTGATACAACCACAAGATGGCAATATATGGATAGAAAGGATTATCTATTGGTGTATGCAGTGCTCAGATACAACTACAAGAGGGCAGAATATAAATAGAAAGGATTATCTATTGGCCTATAGGTATGTGTGTATGCAGTATTCACATGCAACCAAAAGGGGTAGTATATAGATAGAAATGATTAGCTACTACCTTATTACTATGTATATATGCAGTGCTCAGAGGCAACCACTAGTGGGCAATAGATGTATAGAAACTATTAGCTTCTGTCTTGTATGTATCTATGTATGCAGTGCTCAGATACAACCACAAGATGGCAGTATAGGGATAGAAAGGATTAGCTATTGCGGTATGCAGTGCTCAAATACAACCACATATGGACAATGTATAAATCGAAAAGATTAACGATTGGCCTATAGTTATAGCTGTACGCAGCAGTCAGATGCAACTACAAGGGACAATATATAGATAGAAAGGATTAGCTACCATCCTATTACATTATATGTATGCAGTGCTGTTATGCAACCACACAATGGCAATATAGGGATAGAAAGGATTAGCTATTGGCATATGCAGCACTGAGATACAACCACAAGAGGGCAGTGTATAAATAGAAAGGATTAGTTTAGGTATATGTCTGTATGCAATGTTCAGATGTCTTGCTCTGAGACTGCGAAAGTGTGCTAGCTAGCCACAAAAGCAACAATAGTAATACTATTAATAATGTCTTTAGCCGTTTTGAGTCTCCTTTTGGAGAGAAAAAATGGGATATAATAATAATAATAATAATAATAATAATAATAATAATAATAATAATAAGGCCGTGGCTAATGGGCTATCAGTGCATTTGGGGTCACCTGAGGTCATGTTGCCATTGCCCTTTGGAGGGACCCTCTCAATAGTCCCAAAGGAACGGCTTTCTTTCCTCTTTTCCTCCTTTTTTTCCCGTCTAGACGCCTCCAATTGGAAGCAGGCCTTAACGCGATTACAACCCGGCGCATGGAGAGGTCAATGCAAATCTCAGAAATGTGATTAGAAAAAGGAAGTGGGTGGCAGGAAGCACAGACACTTAATTCAATGGCACCGGCTCTCTGGGGAAGAAGGACTCAACAAGTGCAGCGGCCGGTCGGCGTTTAGCATTCGGACGCAACCAGATAACCTTTTCCAATCTATGAGCTGATTCCAATGTCACTGGAGAGGCTTCTCATCTGAAACTTTGCATTCCTGCATATCCCATGCGTTGTTTCTCCAAACCCAACAAAAGAAGCAGAGCAAAACAAACCCTAGCCCCATCCACGCTGCCATATATTCCAGTTTCTGAATGAAGATTTATCTGCTTCAAACTGGATTATATTACATAGGCAACTCCTAGAATTCCTAACAGCCAGTATCCTTTGTTGGGAGTTGTTAGGCAGGAAGCAGCCAGGCTTTGAAGTTGTAAGGCTATTCAGTGCTAATCAAGGTGGCCAACTGCAATATGCCTCCAACAGACAAGAGTTCTTTCTCCCACCCTGGACATTATTCCACAGTTATATAAACCCCACTTGACTAGTTTCCAACAGGCCTCACAACTTCTGAGGATGTCTTCCATAGATGTGAGCGAGAGAGAATGCTTCAGGAACATGGCCAGACAGGCCGGAAAACTCACAGCAATATTATTATTATTATTATTATTATTATTATTATTATTATTATTATTATTATTAATAATAATTTGGCACAACAAAACATTGCATGGAAAGTTCTTTGACAAAATTGAAGGAAAAACTGATAAAGAGAAGACCTGGCTCTGGCTCACGAATGGGACCCTGAAGAAGGAGACAGAAGGCCTGATCCTTGCAGCCCAGGAGTAAGTCATCAAAACAAATGCAATTAATAATAATAATAATAATAATAATAATAATAATAATAATAATAATATTAATCGAAGACCTGGCTCTGGCTCAGGAATGGGACCCTGAAGAAGGAGACAGAAAGTCTGATCCTTGCAGCCCAGAAGCAAGCCATCAGGACAAAAGCAATTCAGGACAAGATCGAAAAATCAGCTGATGACCCAAAATGCAGACTGTGCAAGGAAACCGACGAAACCATTGATCATCTCCTCAGCTGCTGTAAGAAAATCACACAGACAGACTACAAACAGAGGCACAACTACGTGGCCCAAATGATCCATTGGAACTTATGCCTCAAGTACCACCTCCCAGCAGCAAAGAACTGGTGGGATCACAAACCTGCAAAAGTATTGGAAAATGAGCACGCAAAGATACTGTGGGACTTCCGAATCCAGACTGACAAAGTTCTGGAACACAACACACCAGACATCACAGTTGTGGAAAAGAAAAAGGTTTGGATCATTGATGTCGCTATCCCAGGTGACAGTCGCATTGACGAGAAACAACAGGAAAAACTCAGCCGCTATCAGGACCTCAAGATTGAACTTCAAAGACTCTGGCAGAAACCAGTGCAGGTGGTCCCGGTGGTGATGGGCACACTGGATGCCGTGGCAAAAGATCTCAGCCAGCATTTGGAAACAATAGACATTGACAGGATTACGATCTGCCAACTGCAAAAGGCCACCCTACTGGGATCTGCAGGCATCATCCGAAAATACATCACACAGTCCTAGACACTTGGGAAGTGTTCGACTTGTGATTTTGTGATACGAAATCCAGCATCTCTATCTTGTTTGCTGTGTCATAATAATAATAATAATAATAATAATAATAATAATAATAATAATAATAATAATAATAATAATAATATATGAATGGGAGTTGTAATTCACTCACATCCAGCAAGTGCTGTTTATATTATATTATTGAATTTTTAAAAAAGTCTTTAAGGGAAAGGAGTCTGATAGTGGACTAAACCCAGCAATTAATGGGTGCAAACAAGGCGAGTCTATTGATAACAGCATGATTAAATAAGCAAAAGCCTTTTCCTATCATTCCCAGGTTTGGAAAAGAAGCCATGTCCAAACATAGCACAACGATTTCCAAAAGGTTTTAAGGTCCAAAGCATGGCAACCAATTAGTACTGGAAGTGTAAAAAATAGAAGCAATGCATTGTCATCTTTTATAAAACAAAAACACAACTTTCCTAGTTTTGGCTTTCAGGATGCTGTAAAAGTTTGGGTGGAAGTTTCCCAATTTGAGGCTGGTTCTTCCAAAACAGCTGAATGAGCCTGAAAAATAAACACAGACACCGCAACTGCAGCAGAAGCTGAGCTGATGGTTTCTCATGGAGGCTCCTGCCTTGCCATAGAAATGCCCAGGAAGTTGCTTTAAAATTTTGGAATTCATCCCCAGGCTCTTAAAGGTAGTTGAAGGGCCTTATCATTTTAAATCCAAGATGACACCTTTCTAGGAAAGGTAGAAATTACGGAATTGTGACCAACTTCTCTCTGGCGCTAGTTTGGAGGCCCTATTTTTCCAGGAAAGAGGCGAGTGCAGCGAAGCAAGCGGATTTTCCAGGCAAACCTATATGTTTATTTTATTTTTTCAAAAGCAAACAAGAGCAAAAGGATCTGTGTCCTGAGACAGAGGTCTTGCCATCGGAACGTTATTCATCCGTCTCTATTTGGATGAGAAGCCAAGCTTCGTAAATCAATGGTTTGCAGACGGCGGCAAGCTTTTTGCCTTCCTTGAATGCTGTGATTATTTGGAGAGATGTTTAATCTGGAAGACGAAGAAGACCTGTTGGCAGCTAGCCTTTTTCTCTTTCGAAAGGGGCAAAGAAGGGAAGGAAAGTCTGCTTGAAAACAGAGCAGAAGGAAAGGTCGTGTTACAACTCCCAGCATCCCCAAACCAACAATGGCGAAAAGTGTAATGCCCATAGTCTCTGTTATAGAATTGGAAGAGATCCCAAAGGCCATCTAGTCTAACCTCCTTCTGCCAGGCAGGAAGACACCATTCAAGCCGGATTCGGAGACTTGTCATTTAGAAAAAAGTAATTTTTGCAGAGTTTTGCCTGGCCCAGTGCTGACCTCTCCCTTTGTTCCAAAGTTGTCTGCAATCAATTTGGATCAATTTGGCGTGGCAGGAAGAAATGAATCACTGGGAAAGAAATACAGAAATACTGTTCGTTCTCGCTGAATGCTGCAAGTCCTTCCCAATCCTTCTCTGGGGTAAAGGTAAAAGTTTTCCCTTTACATGAAGTCCAGTCGTGTCTGACTCTGGGGGTTGGTGCTCATCTCCATTTCTAAGCCGAAGAGCCGGCGTTGTCTGTAGACACCTCCAAGGTCATGTGGCCGGCATTTGCATGCTTTCGAACTGCTAGGTTGGCAGAAGCTGGGGCTAACAGTGGGCACTCACTCCCCGGATTCAAACCTGCAACCATAGCCTTCCTCTGAAATATCCCTTATAGCACATAGAATTTGGTCTCCCATTCAAGTACCAACCAGGGATGATCCTGCTTAGCGTCCAAAATTAGACCAGATTTGGTGCCTTCAAGTCTATAAACAGGTACATTACTATTTACAGTAATGTAAGTCTTAGTAATAATGGCCTAGCGAAAATATTTGTCAGTAAAGAGATGGGGAGAATCTCAATACTTATTGAAGAACTACTACATATACTTGAGTATAAGCCTAATTTTTCAGACTGAAAAAGCCCCCCTCGGCTTATTATTATTTATTTATTTACAGCATTTATATTCCGCCCTTCTCACCCCGAAGGGGACTCAGGGCGGATCACATTACACATATAGGCAAACATTCAATGCCTTTTAACATAGAACAAAGACAAGACAAACATAGGCTCCAAGCTGGCCTCGAACTCATGACCTCCTGGTCAGAGTGATTCATTGCAGTGATTCATTGCAGCTGGTTGCAGCTGGCTTGCTCTCCAGCCTGCGCCACAGCCCGGGTCCGGGCTTATACTTGAGTGAGGGTCCTGGTTGGCTTATATTTGGGTCAGCTTATTCTCGAGAATATATGGTACATTTATTATTTTTCTCTATTATTGTTGCTATTGTTACATTTATTTTACTCTATTATTATTATTATTACATTTATTATGCTATTATTATTATTATTATTATTATTATTATTGCATTTATTATTTTACTCTATTTATTATTACACGTATTATTTTATTCTATTATTAAAAGGATACATAAGCACATTTACATTGAAGAAGATGAGAATAATGATTTGATCAGAGTTGGACAGTCTTATCTTAAATTTGAGCTTTATGTAAATATTCAAAAACATTTAACCTACTGATGCCTCAATTGATGTAATTTTATTGGTACAGTAGAGTCTCACTTATCCAACATGCACTTATCCAACGTTCTGGATTATCCAACACATTTTGGTAGTCAATGTTTTCAATACATCATGATAGTTTGGTGCTAAATTTGTAAATACAGTAATTACTACATAGCATTACTACTTATTGAACTACTTTTTCTGTCAAATTTGTTGTATAAAATGATGTTTTGGTGATTAATTTGTAAAATCATAACCTAATTTGATGTTTAATAGGCTTTTCCTCAATCCCTCCTTATTATCCAACATATTCACTTATCCAACATTCTGCTGGCCTGTTTATGTTGGATACGTGAGACTCTACTGTATATATATATAAATATGGATACTTTAGCTTTGTTTTTGGTTTTTGGTTTTTCTCTCTCTCTCCCTTTTTGATCCTTTTTTAGTCGCAGTTTTCCTACTTTCTATACAATCAAATGTTCTCACTCTTTTGATGTTAATTTACTCTATCTTATAAGAAAAACTTCAATAAAAAATATATTAAAAAAGAAAGAAAAAAGTCTCCCAAGAAACTACTAATCCCATTTGCGTGGAAGCAGAATCAAACTGTGTTTTGCATAGTGTGTGGCATGAAGCCCACAAAGTCATGGAAAGTGTAGAGAAGCCACTTATCCTCAGGCGGCCCGATAGCGTGGGTCTGCCAGGAAAAAGCACATCTGGGAAGAGGACTGCCTAGTAAAACATCAGCTGCAGATCCCATTATTGAATAATTTTAGATTCCTTCGTGACTCCGAATAGGGATGGAAATGGGTTTCCTGGAGCCCAAAAGCCCAGCCGAAAGGAACCGAAGAGCCCATCTTGCCATCTTTGGGATGTGGGCAAACAACCCAAACGGAGGGGAGGGAAAAAAACCCACATTTTGTGCCATGTCTGGTTTCATAAGATGTTGGCCTGACTTCTGGTGATTCATTTGGACATTGAGGAAAGGAGCTGCATCAGCAGAAAGAAAAAAAAGAGGAGAAGGAAAAGCAAAGCAAGGCAGCGCTGGGATCCCAAAAACTCATCCCGAGGCTTGTGGAGAAAGGGAGGCAAAGGGAGACTTTTTGGAACCAGAAGGTGAGTTTTCTATCTAGATTCCACCCAAATGGAACAGATTAAGTGAATGTCTCCAACCCAGGGATATTTTTTGGGGACTGGGATGTCCAGTTTGCGAGGTTACATTGTTGGTCAAGGAAATCCCCCTCTGATTTGAGATTCATCATCATCATTATCATTTAATTACTTATTAATCGCCCTCCATCCAAGATGCTCTAGGCGACTTACAAGATAAAATTGTAAAGGATGAAAATACATATGTACAAATATTGATAAAATTAACATAGATTAAAAGCTCTAGTAAAGAGCCAGGTCTTGAGTGCTAGGGATTTGAACTTTTCCATTTGAAAGCAGTGGGATGACTGTATTAATGTGGGATGACTAAAGGCGACCTGGAAGGACACATTTCAACTCCTCTCTCTAATATTCTAATATTCAAATATTAGTTTCTAATATTCATTGGAAAGAAACAAGACTTCAGTAAGAATCAATGGGAGGGAAGAAATGCTCAATCCTTTTTGCATAGGTTACTGTGAGTTTTCTGGCCTGTATGGCCATGTTCTAGAAGCATTCTCTCCTGGCGTTTCGCCCACATCTATGGCAGGTATCCACAGAAGTTGTGAGGTCTGTTGGAAACTAGGCAAGAGGGGTTTATGTACCTGTGGAATAATGTCCAGCGTGGGAGAAAGAACACTTGCCTGTTGGAGGCAAGTGGGAATGTTGCAGTTGGCCACCTCGATTAGCATTGAATGGCCTTGCAGCTTCAAAGCCTGGCTGCTTCCTGCCTGGGGGAATCCTTTGTTGAGAGGTATTAGCTGGCCCTGATTGTTTCCTGTCTGGAATTCCTCTGTTTTCTGAGTGTTGATTTGAGTGCATAAATAATAGTAATAATAATAATAATAATAATAATAATAATAATAATAATAATAATGTGCCATAGGTAAAGGTAAAGGTAAAGGTTTCCCCCTGATGTTAAGTCCAGTCGTGTCTGACTCTTGGAGTTGGTGCTCGTCTCCATTTCTAGGCCGAAGAGCCGGTGTTATCCGTAGACACCTCCAAGGTCATGTGGCCGGCATGACCGCATATTATTATGTGTCATAATAATAATAATAATAATAATAATAATAATAATAATAATAATAATAATATGTCATAATACATGACACATCCTCTTCCTCTAGAATCCCCTTTTATTAGGATTTCAAATGACAGAATAATCAGAATAAAAGTAATAGTGGCTGGAAAATCAGCCATTGCATTTTAAGATATTTTTAAGAAAATAAATTGAGGATTAACTCAAGGACTTTTAGGAATTGCCACTGTCCATACTAGAGGATTATTTATTTATTTATTTATTTATTTATTTATTTATTTACAGCATTTATATTCCGCCCTTCTCACCCCAAAGGGGACTCAGGGCGGATCACATTACACATATTAGGCAAACATTCAATGCCTTTTAACATAGAACAAAGACAAGACAAACATAGGCTCCGAGCGGGCCTCGAACTCATGACCTCCTGGTCAGAGTGATTCATTGCAGTGATTCATTGCAGCTGCTCTCCAGCCTGCGCCACAGCCCGAGCCTAAAGTCCCAATCCAAACTATACATCCCAGGATTCTGTATGGAAGTACAAATGTCTGTGCTCTGTAGCATCCTGGGATGTATAGTTTGCGGAGGGACTTTAAATCCTGTCTGCAATGTCAATTTAATCAGCAGTTCTCAGTGAATGAGACGTAGTTCCAAAGGATCACATCAGCCTCACCGCCACTATGGTTGCATTTGTTTCGGGGAGGTGGAAACTTCTCCCTTGGTTCCTACCGGCTTCCATTCAAGGTCTGAAGAACCGTTTTGGATCCGTTGGGAATGGCAGTGCTCCTTGCGCACGAATAGGCCACTCTCCCGCTGCTCCTGACGTCCGCTTCGCCTTGGCCTGTTTCCCAAAGAGCATCAGGGTGCCTTTATTGACTCCGAGGATCAATGCAATGCAGGTGCAGTTGGATGGAAAGAGAAAGGACCGGAGAAAGAGAGAAAAAGAGGGATTTCCTCCCCTCCTTGGCTGCCTTGAATTGTGATCCCACACGACAACAAAGACAACAACAATAATTACAAAAGGGGCAACAACAACCACCATGACGACAACAACAATGACAATGATGACAGTAAGTGCCACAACAATGACAACAACAAAAACGACATCACACCTCTGAGGATGCCTGGGCGAAACGTCAGGAGAGAATGCTGCTGGAACATGGCCAGACAGCCCGGAAAATTCACAGCAACCCAGTGATTCCAGCCATGAAAGCCTTTGACAGCACATTGAACATCTCCTTAGGTATAAGGTTTCAAAGAAACATAAATGAAAATTTGCATTGAGACAATGGTCCCATGCCCAAGGTTTCATGATACTCAGGTGCATCTACATTATAGGATGAATACAGTTTGGTACCCCTTGAACTACTATCATTGAATGCGATGGACTCCTGGGAGCTGGATAAGGTCTGTGGCCTTCTCTGCTCAGGAGCGGTGGCACCTTTTGAAACTACAACTCCCATCCTTCAATTACATTGAGTGATGTCAGTTTAGATAAAGGTAAAGGTTTTCCCCTGATGTTAAGTCCATTTGTGACCAACTCTGGGGGTTGGTGCTCATCTCAATTTCTAAGCCAAAGAGCCAGCGTTGTCCGTAGACACCTCCAAAGTCATGTGGCCACTGGCATGACTGCATGGAGTGCCGTTACCTTCCCGCTGGAGCAGTACCTATTGATCTACTCACACTTTGGGGGTTGGTGCTCATCTCCATTTCTAAGCCAAAGAGCCGGCATTGTCCATAGACACCTCCAAGGTCATGTAACCACTGGCATGACTGCATGGAGTGCCGTTACCTTCCTGCTGGAGCAGTACCTATTGATCTACTCACACTTTGGGGGTTGGTGCTCATCTCCATTTCTAAGCTGAAGAGCTGGCTTTATCTATAGACACCTCCTAGGTCATGGGGCCATAGGCATGACTGCATGGAGCGCCATTACCTTCCCGCCGGAGCGGTACCTATTGATCTACTCACATTTGCATGTTTTTGAACTGCTAGGTTGGCAGGAGCTGGGGCTAACAGCGGGCACTCATTCTGCTCCCTGGATTTGAACCTGGGACCTTTCGGTCCGCAAATTCAGCAGCTCAGCGCTTTAACACACTGTGCCACCAGGGGCCGTAGTTTGGGGACCCCTGGTATAAGGTGTCCATGAAACATAAATTAATGTTCTATTTAGAATGGGGTCCCATCTCTAGGAGGCCACATTATGTACACACAAATATTCCAAAATCTGAAATATGTCACACTTTTTCTCCCCAAGCTTTTTGGATAAGAAACACTCAACCTGCATATAGAGTAGTACTGAATAAACATCTAAGAGAATGTGCAGTAGAGTCTCACTTAAATGGGCTGGCAGAATGTTGAATAAGCAAATATGTTGAATAATAAGGAGAGATTAAGGAAAAGCCTATTAAACATCAAATTAGGTTTTATGTTGCTTTTATGACTATAAAACCGCCCTGAGTCCCATTCAGGAGATAGGGCGGTATATAAATAAAGTATTATTATTATTATTATTATTATTATTATTATTATTATTATTATTATTATTATTATTATTTTATTATGACACAGCAAACAAGATAGATATGCTGGATTTCATATCATAAAATCACAAGTCGAACACTTCCCAAGTGTCTAGGACTGTGTGATGGAAATAATTTCATAGTCTATCCCACCCCAAGTCTCCCATTAAATGCTGCACTTTACCCGTCTTCCCCACCTATCAGGTTCACAATATACACTCCCCGCACTTTGGCCCAGTTTGTTCTTGTTAATTTCTTGTTTGGGTTTTAATTATGTTTTACTATGTTTTGTTACAATTGTAGCATTTTATTATATTACTGTGTATAATTGCGTTTTATCTTGACGTATTTTATCCGTTGATGATGTGTATCATGTATGTATGTATAATGGCATTAAATGCTTGCCATTGTATGTTGGAATCCGCCCTGAGTCCCCTCGGGGAGATAGGGCGGAATACAAATAAAATTATATTATTATTATTATTATTATTATTATTATTATTATTATTATTATTATTATTATTATGTTTAGATGGACTATGTGATGTATTATTGTTACTGACACAATAATAATACATCACTCAGTCCTAAACGTGTGATGTATATTATTATTATTATGACACAGCAAACAAGATAGATATGCTGGATTTCATATCATAAAATCACAAGTCGAACACTTCCCAAGTGCCTAGAACTGTGTGATGTATTTTCGGATGATGCGCGCAGATCCCAGCAGGGTGGCCTTTTGCAGCTGGCACATCGTAATTTTGTCAATGTCTATTGTTTCCAAATGCCGGCTGAGATTTTTTGGCACGGCACCCAGTGTTGTTGTTGTTGTTATTATTATTATTATTATTATTATTATTATTATTTTACAAATTAAGCACCAAAACATCATGCTATACAACAAATTTGACAGAAAATGTAGTTCAATATGCAGTAATGCTATGTAGTAATTACTGTATTTACGAATTTAGCACCAAAATATCACGATATATTGAAAACATACTACAAAAATGTGTTGGATAATCCAGAACGTTGGATAAGCGAGTGTTGGATAAGTGAGACTCTACTGTAATATCCTAGCAAAGCTTAATGGCAGTTACAAGTAATGATACATCCACATAATAAATTCTAATGTCCTGCTAGATATTTTGCTGCTCATATTTTAACACACGGTGCCACCAGTGGTGTCAAACCACATTCGTTCTCCAGTGTTGATGTAGCCTTAGGTTTCCCTCTTTGGCAGTCCCAGATGGAGACCCTCTTCCTGCTGCTCTTGGCCTCCTCCCTCCCGGCCAGTAGCCCCCGTGGCCCCGAAGACTCCCTTCCGAGGAAAGAGGGCCCGAGGCCGCCGTCCTGCGTCCGATGCTGCGGCCCCTCTGAGCAGCCGGCCTCCATCACCGCCTCCCGCTTCGCACGCATGACCAGCGACTCCTTTTACCGCCTGCCCAGGATCCGGCCCACCATCGACATCACCATCTTGAAGGGTAAGGTGACCTCTTCCTGCCTTCTGCCTATGGCCAACAAAGTCCTTGCCTGTGTTAAAAATATGAGGGGGAGACTTAGGAGTACATGTCATGCCAGGCGTTCCTATGGGCGGTCTGCTATGCTCCGCTTCTTGGACAATATTTATTTATTTACAGTATTTATATTCCACCTTTCTCACCCCAATGGGGACTCAGGGCGGATCACAATGCACATATACATGGCAAACATTCAATGCCATTAGACATACGACATATAGACAGACACAGAGGCAATTTTACATTTTCCAGCTTTCTGGCTTCGATTCCGGCCACAAGGGGAGCTGCCGCTTCTTCGTCCACTTGTAACACTGAGTCCTTGATGGGGTACTTCCTCATTCCTTTCCACATGCTGCTGGAAGTTCTATGGTGTCGTAAATTAGTTTACATATACAGTAGAGTCTCACTTATCCAAGCTAAACAGGCCGGCAGAAACTTGGATCAGTGAATATATTGGATAATAATGAGGGATTAAGGAAAAGCCTATTAAACATCAAATTAGGTTATGATTTTACAAATTAAGCACCAAAACATCATGTTTTACTACAAATTTGACAGAAAAAGCAGTTCAATACGCAATAATGTTATGTTGTAATTACTGTATTTACGAATTTAGCACCAAAATATCAAGATATATTGAAAACATTGACTAGAAAAATGGCTTGGATAATCCAGAAACTTGGATAAGCGAGGTTGGGATAAGTGAGACTCTATTGTATTTACAGTATTTATATCCCGCCTTTCTCACCCCAATGGGGACTCAGGGCAGATCACAATGCACATATACATGGCAAACATTCCATGCCATTAGACATACGACATATAGACAGACACAGAGGCAATTTTACATTTTCCAGCTTTCTGGCTTCGATTCCGGCCACAGGGGGAGCTGTCCACTTGTCCACTTGTGACACTGAGTCCTTGATGGGGTACTTCCTCATTCCTTTCCACATGCTGCTGGAAGTTCTATGGTGTCGTAAATTATCATGTTTCCCTGAAAATAAGACAGTGTCTTATATTAATTTTTGCTCCAAAAGATGCGCTCGGTCTTATTTTCAGGGGATGTCTTATTTTTCCATGAAGAAAAATTCACATTTTTTGTTGGAAAAAAAAATTGAACATTTATTATATACTGTACAGTAGTTGTCATCACAAACTAGCATAACCAGACAAACTGTGAATCCTATCTAGAATTTCTTGTTACTACCAATATTTCCATGTACAACACTCTATGGTAAGTACATTTACCAATCCTGCATGCTCTGGTGTTCTGTTCGTTGGGCATGCTTCCAAACAAAACCTTTGCTAGGTCTTACTTTCGGGGGAGGCCTTATATTTAGCAATTCAGCAAAACCTCTACTAGGTCTTATTTTCTGGGGATGTCTTATTTTAGGGGAAACAGGGTATATATATATACACACACACACACATATACAGTAGAGTCTCACTTATCCAACACTCGCTTATCCAATGTTCTGTATTATCCAACGCATTTTTGTAGTCAATGTTTTCTACACATCGTGATATTTTGGTGCTAAATTCATACATACAGTAATTACTACATAGCATTACTGCGTATTGAACTACTTTTTCTGTCAAATTTGATGTTTTGGTGCTCAATTTGTAAAATCATAACCCAATTTGATGTTTAATAGGCTTTTCCTTAACCCCTCCTTATTATCCAACATATTCGCTTATCCAACATTCTGCCGGCCCGTTTATGTTGGATAAGTGAGACTCTACTGTGTATATATATATATATACTAGCTGTGCCCGGCCACGCGTTGCTGTGGCGAAGTCTGGTGGTATGGGAAATAAAGTACTGAGGAATTGGTGGTAGTTAAGGTCAAGGGTAAAGGTTTTCCTCTGACATTAAGTCCAGTCGTGTCTGACTCTGGAGGTTGGTGCTCATCTCCATTTCTAAGCCGAAGAGCCAGCATTGTCCATAGACTCCTCCAAAGTCATGTGGGATGACTGCATGGAGCGGCGTTACCTTCCCACCGGAGCAGTACCTATTGATGCACTCACATTTGCATGTTTTCGAACTTCTGGGTTGGCAGAAGCTGGGGCTAACAGTGGGGGCTCTCTCCGCTCCCCCAATTCAAACCTGTGGCCTTTCGGTCCTGAAGTTCAGAAGCTCAGCGCTTTAACACGCTGCGCCATCAGGGGATATTATTTCGTAAAGGTTGTGAATATATAATATTTCTGATTGGTTTTTTTTGTTTGTTGGAGGCAAGTATGAATGCTGCAATTAGGAAAAATGATTAGGATGTAATGGCCTTGCAGCTTTAAAGCCTGGCTGTTTCCTCCCTGAGTTAATTTTTTGTTGAGAGGTGTTAGCTGGCCCTGATTGTTTCCTGTCTGGAATTCCCTTGTTTTCAGAGTGGTGTTGTTTGCGATATTTTATGTGCTTCTACTGTCTGTGGCCCTGAAGAAACAGGATTTGCCAGACTTTGATGATGGGAATACTTTGTCGGGAGGTGTTAGCTGGCCCTGATTGTTTCCTGTGTGGAATTCCCCTGTTTATTTACTGTCCTGGTTTTAGAGATTATATTGTTCTGCATTATTCTATCCCAGTAATTATTTCATATTAAAGAAGAATCTCACTTATCCAACATTCGCTTATACAATATTCTGGATTATCCAACGCAGTCTGCCTTTTCATAATCAATGTTTTTGTAGTCAGTGTTTTAAATTCATTGTGATATTTTAGTGGTAAATTTGTAAATACAGTACAGTAGAGTCTCACTTATCCAACATAAACGGGCCGGCAGAACGTTGGATAAGCGAATATGTTGGATAATCAGGAATTAAGGATAACCCTGTTAAACATCAAATTAAGTTATGATTTTACAAATTAAGCACCAAAACATCATGTTAGACAAATTTGTCAGAAAAAGTAGTTCAGTACACAGTAATGCTATATAGTAATTACTGTATTTATGAATTTAGCACCAAAATATCACGATATATTGAAAGCATTGACTACAAAAATGCATTGGATAATCCAGAACGTTGGATAAGCGAGACTCTACTGTTAATACTACATAGCATTACTGCGCATGGAACTACTTTTTCTGTCAAATTTGTTGTATAATATGATGTTTTGGTGCTTAATTTGTATAACGATTACCTAATTTGATGTTTAATTGGCTTTTCCTGAATCCCTTCTTATTATCCAACATATTCACTTATCCTGCCGGCCTGTTTACGTTGGATAAGTGAGACTCTACTGTATATTTCTAATCTTATATTATCTGCTCAGAACTGGATTATATGAGGCTCCTTCTTCACAGCTGTATAAAATGCACACTGAAGTGGATTATATGGTAGTGTGGAGTCAAGATAATCCAGTGCAAAGCAGATAATATAAGATTAGAAATGGGTTATATAGCTGTGTGGAAGGGCCTTGAGTCTACACTGCCATATAATCCAGTGCAAATTAGATAATCTGTGGAAGAAGTCTAAGTGAGGCCTACATTCGCCTGTCCCCTAACTGAAACCTGGCTGTCCCTTGGTTGCTAGGCAACCAAGTGGGCAGAGATTAGCCCTCTAAACTGGCAGCAATTGGATAAAAAAAATTATTGCTCTCCCTCTAATTAGGACTTTATTTTTCTTTTCTTTTTGTTGTATCAACCTTGAGGCGTGGATGATGGGTTGCGTTGTCAAATTTTGAGGTTGGGGGGCCTGTACTTTTGTTGTTTTGTGAATTGCCGTGATGCCATCACTCTTTTATATATATAGATATAGATATATATATACATACATACACACACACACAGATATATTTATTATCTTTTTTCTTTTTTTTACTGATTTTTATTATTACTATTATTATTTTATCTTTATAATAATACTATCTCCTTCCCTCTCCTCTCCCCTCTCCTTTTTTATGTCACTTGGTTCGGCACCACTTCAGGTTGGTCGTCATACAATATGTAGTCTTGTCTGTCTCATTGTCACTATGTCTGTGTATCACAACGGTAGAAAAGCACTAATAAAGATTTTTTTTTAAAAAAAAAGTAAATTAGTTAAATTAGCCTCCCTGCATAAAGCGGTACCTAAATTTTCTAGGGGCCCTTGGTGGCACAGGGTGTTAAAGTGCTGAGCTGCTGAACTTGTAGACCACAAGGTCCCAGGTTCAAATCCCGGGAGCGGAATGAGCACCTGCTCTTAACCCCAGCTCCTGCCAACCTAGCAGTTTGAAAACATGCAAATGTGAGTAGATCAATAGGTACTGCTCCGGTGGGAAGGTAACGGCGCTTCATGCAGTCATGCTGGCCAAATAACCTTGGAGATGTCTACGGACAACGCCGGCTCTTCAGCTTAGAAATGGAGATGAGCACCAACCGCCAGAGTCGGTCACGAATAGACTTAACATCAGGGGAAACCTTTACTTTACTAAATCAAATCATGTATTATTGATTAGCCTATCAGCCGTATCAAAACATTTAACACATAGACATACATACAACTAAATTTTCTACTCAACAGATGCAACTGACTTTCGAGCTGCTTAGGTTAACAGTGAGCTAGGCTATTAATGGTTGAGAACTCAATCTGACCCGGGCTTCGATCTTGTGACCTCTCGGTCAGTTATTGCAGCTGGCTACTAACCAGCTGCACCACAGCCCGGCCCTTCTGCATGAGCCTGGAATAGAATTTTTTTAATATTAATATAACTCTAAGGAATAGCACAATTGCAAGATATCACTACCTTGCTTTTACTGCATTTTCTCATAGTAATCAAGACTTTCGAAATTGCACAATTTTAAACAACCTTTTTCCATAGGCGACAAGGGCGAAATGGGTGCGCCAGGGATTTCCGGCCCAGAAGGCGAAGCAGGTGAACCTGGTCCGCAGGGGCAACTGGGCCGCAAAGGCCAAAAGGGTCAAGCCGGCCGGCCGGGCGATTCTTGCAAGCAGCATTACGTCGCCTTCTCTGTCGCCCGGACGAAGGCCCTCCACAGTTCGGACTATTACCAGCACGTCACATTCGACACGGTGCTGGTCAACCTCCACGGTCACTTCAACATGTTCACGGGGAGGTTCTTCTGCTACGTGCCGGGCATCTACTTCTTCAACCTGAACGTCCACACTTGGAACTACAAGGAGACCTACCTGCACATCATGAAGAACGACGGAGAGGTAGCCATCCTCTATGCCCAGCCCAGTGAGCGGAGCATCATGCAGAGCCAGAGCCTCATGCTGAGCCTCCAGGAAGGCGACGAGGTCTGGGTGCGGATGTTCAAGCGGGAACGGGAGAACGGCATCTACAGCGAAGAGTCCGACGTCTACATCGTCTTCAACGGACACCTGATTAAGCCAGACATCGATTGAATTGGATGAGGATTAGCTCCATCTTGTTTGCAAAATGTGCCATCCAAGAAGACATTGGTAGGACTACCTTTGAGCTTCTCCGAACAGTGATAAGAGAGATCACCAAGCTTCAAGTGCGTCTACGCTGGGGGTTTAATGCAGTTTGACACTGAGGCTCAATGTGATGGAATCACAAGGTCTTCAGCCTTTTCCACCAAAAGAAACCATTACCAAACTACAGTAGAGTTCCGGTTATCCGACATAAACGGGCGGGCGGAATGTTGGATAACCAAAAATTTAGGATAATAGGGAGGCCGTATTATCCCTCCCAGCAAGCTGGGTGCTTGCCGAAGGGAAGAGCCTCCTCCCTTCTGGCTAGCACTCAGTTTAGGGAAGCCTGGTGTGTGTTGTTGCCTAGTAACATGCACCGGGCTTCTCCAAAGTGCTTGGTGCTTGCCGGAGGGAAGAGCCTCGTCCCCCTGGAAAGCACTCAGTTTAGGGAAGCCCAGTGCGTGTTGCTTCCTAGTAACACGCACCAGGCTTCTCCAAAGTGCCGGGTGCTTGCCAGAGGGAAGAGCCTCGTCCCTCTGGCAAGCACCCGGTTTAGGGAAGCCCAGTGTATGTTGCTGCCTAGTAACATGCACTGGGCTTCTCCAAAGTGCTGGGTGCTTGCTGGAAGGAAGAGCCTCGTCCCTCTGGCAATCACCCGGTTTAGGGAGTCCCAGTGTATGTTGCTACCTAGTAACACGCACCAGGCTTCTCCAAAGTGCTTGGTGCTTGCTGGAGGGAAGAGCCTCGTCCCTCTGGCAAGCACCCGGTTTAGGGAAGCCCAGTGTATGTTGCTACCTAGTAACACGCACCAGGCTTCTCCAAAGTGCCGGGTGCTTGCCGGAGGGAAGAGCCTCGTCCCTCTGGCAAGCACCCGGTTTAGGGAAGCCCAGTGTATGTTGCTGCCTAGTAACACGCACCAGGCTTCTCCAAAGTGCTTGGTGCTTGCTGGAGGGAAGAGCCTCGTCCCTCTGGCAAGCACCCGGTTTAGGGAAGCCTGGTGCGTGTTGCTGCCTAGTAACACGCACCGGGCTTCTCCAAAGTGCCGGGTGCTTGCCGGAGGGAAGAACCTCGTCCCTCTGGCAAGCACCCGGTTTAGGGAAGCCCAGTGTATGTTGCTGCCTAGTAACATGCACTGGGCTTCTCCAAAGTGCTGGGTGCTTGCTGGAAGGAAGAGCCTCGTCCCTCTGGCAATCACCCGGTTTAGGGAGTCCCAGTGTATGTTGCTACCTAGTAACACGCACCAGGCTTCTCCAAAGTGCTTGGTGCTTGCTGGAGGGAAGAGCCTCGTCCCTCTGGCAAGCACCCGGTTTAGGGAAGCCCAGTGTATGTTGCTACCTAGTAACACGCACCAGGCTTCTCCAAAGTGCCGGGTGCTTGCCGGAGGGAAGAGCCTCGTCCCTCTGGCAAGCACCCGGTTTAGGGAAGCCCAGTGTATGTTGCTGCCTAGTAACACGCACCAGGCTTCTCCAAAGTGCTTGGTGCTTGCTGGAGGGAAGAGCCTCGTCCCTCTGGCAAGCACCCGGTTTAGGGAAGCCTGGTGCGTGTTGCTGCCTAGTAACACGCACCGGGCTTCTCCAAAGTGCCGGGTGCTTGCCGGAGGGAAGAGCCTCGTCCCTCTGGCAAGCACCCGGTTTAGGGAAGCCCAGTGTATGTTGCTACCTAGTAACACGCACCAGGCTTCTCCAAAGTGCTTGGTGCTTGCTGGAGGGAAGAGCCTCGTCCCTCTGGCAAGCACCCGGTTTAGGGAAGCCCGGTGTATGTTGCTGCCTAGTAACACGCACCAGGCTTCTCCAAAGTGCTTGGTGCTTGCTGGAGGGAAGAGCCTCGTCCCTCTGGCAAACACCCGGTTTAGGGAAGCCCAGTGTATGTTGCTACCTAGTAACACGCACCAGGCTTCTCCAAAGTGCCGGGTGCTTGCCGGAGGGAAGAGCCTCGTCCCTCTGGCAAGCACCCGGTTTAGGGAAGCCCAGTGTATGTTGCTGCCTAGTAACACGCACCAGGCTTCTCCAAAGTGCTTGGTGCTTGCTGGAGGGAAGAGCCTCGTCCCTCTGGCAAGCACCCGGTTTAGGGAAGCCTGGTGCGTGTTGCTGCCTAGTAACACGCACCGGGCTTCTCCAAAGTGCCGGGTGCTTGCCGGAGGGAAGAGCCTCGTCCCTCTGGCAAGCACCCGGTTTAGGGAAGCCCAGTGTATGTTGCTACCTAGTAACACGCACCAGGCTTCTCCAAAGTGCTTGGTGCTTGCTGGAGGGAAGAGCCTCGTCCCTCTGGCAAGCACCCGGTTTAGGGAAGCCCGGTGTATGTTGCTGCCTAGTAACACGCACCAGGCTTCTCCAAAGTGCTTGGTGCTTGCTGGAGGGAAGAGCCTCGTCCCTCTGGCAAACACCCGGTTTAGGGAAGCCCAGTGCGTGTTGTTGCCTAGTAACAGGCACCAGGCTTCTCCAAAGTGCTTGGTGCTTGCTGGAGGGAAGAGCCTCGTCCCTTCGGCAAGCACCCGGCCTGGCACATTGGATAATATGGTAGGTCGGATAACCGACTGTACATCTCTGAAGATCCCATAATATTGAGCCATGGCAGTTCATGTGCTGTCAACTTGCATCCATTCTACAGTGAACCTCAAGCAATCCTCAGTGAATTGGCAAAGGTCTTTTAGGATTCCTGTACGGTTTCACATATTTGAGCACGATTGTTGAATATAATACACGGATTTTGTGTGCCAACTCGTCTTTGTGAATATCTATGTGTTGGAGATCTGTTTCAATGTTGGGATGCAATTTTGCAAGATCTGAGCAGAGCAGTTAAGGACGGCAATCTGTCATCCAACCCATCTGTAATACAGTTTTCCTTTCTGTTTATTTCTTCCTGCTTTGCCCAGCCCCATCTTTTCCAATGAGTCACCTCCTCCATGAGATGCCCAAACATGACGGCTTCAGTTTAGTCTTCTTTGGCTCCTAGGCTTGATGTACTCTTGGACCCGTTCCTTCGCCTTTTTGGCCGTCTTCAGTCAAAGTTTCCTCCAGCAATACATTTTCTTCCTGCAAGTTTTCTTCCCTGAACAAAAACCAGAAATTTAAATAAAAAATGCAACAAATGGGACTGATTTTAACTTGGGCGTTCAGCTAAACAGCTTGCCTTTCCAAGTCATAGAGTAAGGCATAGACATATTTTAACTATCCTCTTTCAAGTTATTTAACGCCCCATCTACACCACCATATAATGAAGTTTAATGACAAGGTTTAACTGCATTGAACTGCATTATATAGCATGTAAACTCGTAAAATTGCATTATATGGGAATGTAGATGGGGCCTAGGTCATCTGTGCTCATAAAGTGCAGAATTAATGTGTTTGACCTCACTCTGACTGGCGTGGCACAATGCTATGGGATCTTGGGAGTTATAGTTTTACAAGGCCTTGGGCAGTGCCAAAGAGTACTGGTGCTTTGCCAAACTACAAATCCTGTGGTTCCCTCGTATTGAGCCATGGCTGTTAAAGTGACGTCAATCTGCATTAACTCTACAGTGTAGATGCACCCTTCGAATGGGAAAGTTCCTTCCCAAGCTCCTATCTCCTGCCATCTTAAAAATTATTGGGACTTGTACATCTCGGAAAAGTTACTTTTGAGGACTTTGGGTTACTTTTTGTGAAAAAGAGAGTCCCTTGGTTTAATGCTATGGAATCCTGGAGTTGTAGTTTGGTAAATACTCACTGGCAGAGAAGGCTGCAGGCCTTATAATACTGCAACTCCCAGGAATCCGTAACATTAAGCCATGGCAATGAAAGTGGGTGTCAAACTGCATTGAGTCAACAGTGTAGATACGCCCTGAGGGCACCTTCGATGAGGAGATTGGCAAGAGTGCATCAGGGAAAGTTGGCAACTCTACCAGATGTCTTCCTTTGTTTACATTGGAGAGTCTGTTTTTGAAAATTTCCTGCCTTCCAGCATGGTAAGTGTTCTCTCTTTGTCACGGAAGATAACAAAATATGATTTATATCCCCGGCACCTCTTTTACCTGGACGGTGAGTGCGCTGCTTATCTGGAAATGTCAGCGCTGCAACCGAGCTGTGCACAAATGCTCTCCTCCCTTCCCTTGGCTTTGGTTTCCATCCCTTCCCTGCCAGCCTATGCATGGGCATTGTTTCCCTGCGGAGGTGGCATAGCGCCGGCGGCTAATGAACCCGGAGCATGGGAAACATGAGATAAGTAAAAGGGCACACTTAATCTGCGGCCTTATCATAAACAGATTGCCACAAATGGACCCCTGGTGAGATGCCATTCTCTCCAGGCATGGGAAGGGGAGGTTTTCTCCTCTATTTGGAGCCGAAAACATGAACAAATGTTGCTCGGTTGGGGGACGTGCAGGTTGACATCCCTTTTTGCAAATGCATGCCATCTGGAATGAAACACGGACAGTGGAATATATCCGCACTGCAGAACTGATGCAGTTTGGCACTCATTGAACTGCTCTGGCTCAATGCTATGGGATCCTAGGAGTTGTAGTTTGTCAGAAAAGGTAAACTACAACTCCCAGGGCTCCATAGCATGGGACATCAAACAGTATTCATTCCACAGTGATGCACCTCAAGTCTATGTCTTTCAGGTATAAATATTAATATGGAGCCTCCATATCCAAGAGCATCCGCTTTCAGATCCTGCTCATGGGCTCCTTTGGAGGCATCAGAGTTTTCAGAGGAACAAATCAATCTAAACATAATAATAATAATAATAATAATAATAATAATAATAATAATAATAATAATAATATACATCACACGTTTAGGACTGTGTGATGTATTATTATTGTGTCAGTAATAATAATACATCACATAGTCCATCTAAACCTAATAATAATAATAATAATAATAATAATAATAATAATAATAATAATAAGCAGTCAAAGAAGAAGAACATGCCCTGGCAGAATATGTAGAGCAAAGTGAAGAACCTGCTTTGATTGAAGTAAAAAATCAGAAACTCCGCAAAGCACAGCAGACAAAAAACCAGTACAAGAAAGCCACACTACAAACTAGAGCTGACAGCTGGCACAACAAAACATTGCATGGGAAGTTCCTTGACAAAATTGAAGGAAAAGCTGATAAGGAGAAGACCTGGCTCTGGCTCACGAATGGGACCCTGAAGAAGGAGACAGAAGGCCTGATCCTTGCAGCCCAGGAGCAAGACATCAGGACAAAGGCAATTCAGGCCAAGATCGAAAAATCAGCTGATGACCCAAAATGCAGACTCTGCATTGGAGAGTCTGTTTTTGAAACCGACGAAACCGACGAAACGATGGGTCATATCCTCAGCTGCTATAAGAAAATTGCACAGACAGACTACAAACAGAGGCACAACTATGTGGCCCAAATGATTCATTGGAACTTATGCCTCAAGTACCACCTCCCAGCAGAAAAGAACTGGTGGGATCACAAACCTGCAAAAGTATTGGAAAATGAGCACGCAAAGATACTGTGGGACTTCCGAATCCAGACTGACAAAGTTCTGGAACACAACACACCAGACATCACAGTTGTGGAAAAGAACAAGGTTTGGATCATTGATTTTGCCATCCCAGGTGACAGTCGCATTGACGAAAAACAACAGGAAAAACTCAGCCGCTATCAGGACCTCAAGATTGAACTTCAAAGACTTCAAAGGCCACCCGACTGGGATCTGCACGCATCATCCGAAAATACATCACACAGTCCTAGACACTTGGGAAGTGTTCAACTTGTGATTTTGTGATACGAAATCCAGCAAATCTATCTTGTTTGCTGTGTCATAATAAAATAATAACTTTATTTGTATTCCGCCCTATCTCCCTGAAGGGACTCGGGGCGGATTCCAACATACAATGGCAAACATTCAATGCCACTATACATACATCATCAGCAGATAAAATCAAGATAAAATGCAATTATAACATAATAAAATGTAATATATAATATAATAAAATGCTACAATTGTAACAAAACATAGTAAAACATAATTAAAAACCCAAACAAGAATTAACAAGAACAAACTGGGCCAAAGTGCGGGCAGTGTATATTGTGAACCCGATAGGTGAGGAAGATGGGTAAAGTGCAGCATTTAATGGGAGACTTGGGGTGGGATAGACTATGAAATTATTTCCAAACTAATGGGACAGAATACAGTGCAGTCCCTCATGCTTGGGAATCCACATAGGAACGGGAGACTTAACTGTTGTTGCCGGAGCCGTGGCCCATAGAGAAAGGCTCACTTTTAGCATGGAAAAAAGATGCATTCAAGCGTTATGCAATGAGGGAGTAATTTCCTCTGAATGTGATATTGTCATATTCGGTTATTAACAGCTGTAAACCACGGATTCCCAGCAGTTACAAGGTTGTAAGTCTGACTTAACAATTTCACAACTACAAGCAGGACGCCGGCAGGCATTTTACAGTTTGTAAAGGGGATGATAAATAAACCGTCGATTTCCAACACTTCCCTTTAACAACCTCCAGCACAATGAAAAGCAGACATGCTTCACGGTAAGTAAAAATCACGGTCTCATAAAAGCCAATTCTGTATTTGATATAAACTCCGTACAGATGATATAGAATGTGAACGGATGGAGATGGGTTCAGAGGGTTTGCACTTCTCGGGAATTGCTCCCTTTTTCTTCCCAGCAAAGTAATAGCAGATATCAATTATTTGTTAATATGGCGCAGCAGGTTAAACCGCTGAGCCGCTGAACTTGCGGACCAAAAGGTGCCAGGTTCAAATTCCGGGAGCGGAATGAGCTTCTGCTGTTAGCCCCAGCTCCTGCCAACCTAGCAGTTCGAAAACATGCAAATGTGAGTAGATCAATAGGTACCGCTCCGGTGGGAAGATAACGGTGCTTTATTTATTTATTTATTTATTTATTTATTTACAGTATTTATATTCCGCCCTTCTCACCCCGAAGGGGACTCAGGGCGGATCACATTGCACACATATAAGGCAAACATTCAATGCCATAACATAGAACAGAGACAGAGACAAACGCAGGCACGGGCTGGCCTCGAACTCATGACCTCTTGGTCGGAGTGATTTGTTGCAGCTGGCTTCTAACCAGCCTGTGCCACAGCCCAGCCCATGCAGTCATGCCGGCCACATGACCTTGGAGGTGTCTATGGAGAACACCGGCTCTTCAGCTTAGAAATGGAGATGAGCACCAACACCCCAGAGTCGGACACGACTGGACGTAACATCAGGGGAAAACCTTTACGTTTACTGTTACCTATGGCTATATAGGCTTGACCTGGCTGTGTTTCTCAACATGCCTCGAAGTCACAGGATTCGTCAAGATATCATGGAGTCCAATGATCCTCAACTTTTGGTGCTCCAAGGGTTTTGGGTTTCCGCCTCCAAGAATTTGGGGAAAAACGCCATGCACACTCAAGACTGATGCATTCAACATCTTAATTTTTGGAAATAAAATAATTTACAACCCTAGAAAAGGTTAAACGGAGCCAGATTGTTCTGGATCCAGTGAGTCTCGTTGCTCAAAAAATGGGTTCTAAAAGGGACACTGAAAACTCTGCATTTTACATGGATGCGCTTGTGCTGTCAAATGCTCCTTGTGCATGGAAACATATTGGACATGGATGTTTATTACCCACTGTCTATATTGTCTGTGATAAGAATGTACATTTAGACTTCCTTTGTGCATGGATGGATATGGCACATCCTGCTTTTCTTGTGGGTGTTCATGCACATGTGCTGTGCCCGGTTGAGGATCATTTTTAATGCATGACACACAGATGCTGTAAATGTTTTCTGTATTATACACGTAAATATGTATGCCTTTGACAGTGCATTGGGCATGGGTGGATATCACACATTCTGCATTGCTCATGTTCATTCAATTGCACATGGAACATATTGGTTCAGTTGTGCAAGATTGCCTTCCCTTGTTTCCTGCAGCTCCAGGGCGCATCTACACTGTCAAATTAACGCAGTTTGACATCACTTTGGGTGCCATGGCTCAGTGCTATAGAATCTTGAGAGCTGTAGTTTCGTTAGGCATCAACACTTTTGGGCAGAGAAGGCTATAATAATAATAATAATAATAATAATAATAATAATAATAATAATAATAATAATAATAACAACAACTGCAAAAAGCCACCCTGCTGGGATCTGTGCGCATCATCTGAAAATACATCACACAGTCCTAGACACTTGGGAAGTGTTCGACTTGTGATTTTGTGAAACGAAATCCAGCATATCTATCTTGTTTGCTGTGTCATAATAAAATAATAATAATAATAATAATAATAATAATAATACAGTAGAGTCTCACTTATCCAGGCTAAACGGGCCGGCAGAACCTTGGATAAACGAATATCTTGGATAATAAGGAGGGATTAAGGAAAAGCCTATTAAACATCAAATTAGGTTATGATTTTACAAATTAAGCACCAAAAGATGTTTTACAACAAAATTGACAGAAAAAGCAGTTCACTGCACAGTAATGTTATGTTGTAATTACTGCATTTACGAATTTAGCACGGAAATATCATGATATATTGAAAACATTGACTACAAAAATGGCTTGGATAATCCAGAAACTTGGATAAGTGAGATTATTAATAATAATAATCGGGCGGGGCTGTGGCACAGCCTGGAGAGCAGCTGCAATGAATCACTGCAATGAATCACTCTGACCAGGAGGTCATGAGTTCGAGGCCCGCTCGGAGCCATGTTTGTCTTGTTTGTCTTTGTTCTATGTTAAAAGGCATTGAATGTTTGCCTTATATGTGTAATGTGATCTGCCCGGAGTCCCCTTCGGGGTGAGAAGGGTGGAATATAAATGCTGTAAATAAATAAATAAATAAATAATAATAATAATAATAATAATAATAATAATTTTATTTTTGGATCCCGCCTCCATCTCTCCGAAGGGACTCAGGGCGGCTCACTAAAATCCACACCATCCCATAGCACTGAATAATGGCACCAAAAGTGACGTCTAAGTGTATTAATTGTGCAGTGTAGATGCACCCAATGAGGCACAGAACTGGGTTTAGGAAGGACAGGAGGGAGAGATCCCAGAGTTAACTACATTAATTCTACAATATAGCAAGAAAGGGGATTCTGCTTCAAAATTAGGATGAACTTCTTTACGATAAGTACATTTCAAGAGTGGAATGGATTGCCTTGGAGCAGGGGTCCCCAAACTAAGACCCGGGGGCTGGATGTGGCCCATCGAAGGCATTTATCCGGCCCCCATGACATAAGGGCAGAAGGGGGTTGGGCTAAATGACCCAAGGGGTCTCTTCTTCTCTTACAACCCTATTATTATTATATTATTATTATTATTATTATTATTATTATTATTATTATTATTATTATTATTAACATTGAGGCTGGGTGGCCATCTGTCAGGAGTGCTTTGCTTGTGCTTTTGGTGTACAAAGGCAGAAGGGGGTTGGACTAAATGGCCCAAAGGGTCTCTTCCAACCCTCTTTATTATTATTATTATTATTGGGTTGTTGTATGTCTTTCGGGCTGTGTGGCCATGTTCCAGAAGTACTCTCTCCTGACGTTTTGCCCATATATGGCAGGCATCCTCAGAGATGCCATAGCTGTGGGCGAAACATCAGGAGAGAGTACTTCTGGAACATGGCCACACAGCCCAAAAGACATACAACAATCCTGTGATCCCGGCCATGAAAGCCTTCGACAACACATTATTATTATTATTATTATTATTATTATTATTATTATTATTATTATTATTATTAACATTGAGGCTGGGTGGCCATCTGTCAGGGGTGCTTTGCTTGTGCTTTTGGTGCACAAAGGCAGAAGGGGGTTGGATTCAATGGCCCAAAGAGTCTCTTCCAACCCTCTTTTTTATTATTCTTATTTTTGTTGTTGTTGTTGTTGTTATTAATTATTATTGCTTGGTGGTCAACTATAGTCCGGCCCTCCAACGTTCTGAAGGATCGTGAACTGGCCCCCTGTTTAAAAAGTTTGGGGACCCCTGCCTTGGAGGGTTGAGGATGGATGGTTATCTGCATAGGGTGCTTTAGTTCCTTGCATGCCCAAAGGTAGGACTAGATGACCTTTGTGGTCCCTTCCAACTCTTACGAAGGACATAATTTTGCATCTAGAGGCTTATATTATACTGATGTGGTCCAGAAGATAGAAGAAGAAGCAGGCTGCTTTGACATCTCCGTGACGAGCCCTTCCGACATCTGAAGATGCTTATTACCTTGTCTCTTAATCGCCGCTTGTCTGTTGTGTTGAAGCTCCTTTCGCTTGGCTCCCCGCCACTTTATTAACAGCCGCTCTTGGGCTTGTCACCGAACGAAGGGATGATGTGAAAAACAGCCCTTCGGAGGGAGAAGATGAAATACCAAGCCCTGGCATTTGATCGCAACCTGCCATATCATGCCACAATTTATGTCACATTAAAGAGGGACATTAGCGGCCGAAATGGCCTCATATCCAGCAGCGGAGCCACAAAAAAAGGGGGCACCGTTCCAAAGAACTTTGATTAATTAGAACTGGAATTAATCTTGCTCCAAATCATCATAGCCCAAACTGAGCAAACATTCGTCTGTAAGGAAAAGGGAAGATTCGGCATAGTCAGCCCTTTTTTTAATAATAAATTTTTATTGCAAACATTTATAATAATGTGATTTACAATGACGAAGGTTTGACAGTGACAGAAAGTGAATACATAACCCCAAAAAACAAAACAAAACAAACAAACAAAAATAATAAAAAAGAAAAAAATCTGTGCTAAATGAAAACATGAATCTAATCTAACAGACAACTTTACATAGTTACATAACCAAAACACACATACAGTAGAGTCTCACTGATCCAACGTAAACGGGCCGGCAGAATGTTGGATAAGCGAATATGTTGGATAATAAGGAGAGATTAAGGAAAAGCCTATTAAACATCAAATTAGGTTATGATTTTACAAATTAAGCACCAAAACATCATGTTATACAACAAATTTGACAGAAAAAGTAGTTCAATACGCAGTAATGCTATGTAGTAATTACTGTATTTACGAATTTAGCACCAAAATATCACGTTGTAATGAAAACATTGACTACAAAAATGCGTTGGATAATCCAGAACGTTGGATAAGCGAGTGTTAGATAAGTGAGACTCTACTGTATATTAAAATATTAAAATTGGGCCGGGCTGTGACACAGTTGGCTAGTAACCAGCTGCAATAAATCACTACTGACCGAGAGGTCATGAGTTCGAAGCCCGGGTCGGGTTAAGCCCCCAACCATTAAATAGCCCAGCTTGCTGTTGACCTATGCAGCCCTGAAAGACAGTTGCACCTGTCAATTAGGGAAATTTAGGTACGCTTTATGCGGGAGGCTAATTTAACTAATTTGCAACATCATAAAACTGCCAGCAAAACACGAGGAAAGGAATGAGGAAGTACAGCCACTAGTGGACAGTGAAGCAACAGCTCCCCCTGTGGCCAGAATTGTGAAGCTGGAAAAAAATGTTAAATGCCTCTGTGTCTGTCTATATATGTTGTTTGTCTGTTGGCATTGAATGTTTGCCATATATGTGTTCACTGTAATCCGCCCTGAGTCCCCTTCGGGGTGAGAAGGGTGGAATATAAATACTGTAATTAAAATAAAATAATAAATAAAATCGACTTCCATCTATTATATGGTGTTCCTTATATTATTCCCTTGGTACTTCCAGTACCCTTCTATCTCCTATCTTGTTTCTTCTTCTGTTCTCCATCCTTTATTCTGAGACAATTCTATTGCCCTTCTTACTCATCCAATATTTCTTTATATTATAACTTTACATTTTTCATTTCTTAAATAATTTTTATCAATTCCCAATCTGTTTGTTTTTTTGGTTTGCCCTGAGTGCTTGATAATAAGTATCTTAATTTATCCATGTTCATAATTTTCAAGATTTTATTAAACCAGGAATTTCTATCTGGTCTGTTTTTCGTTCTCCATTCTTTTGCGTAAGTTATTCTCGCCGCCGCCGTTAAATAATTAAATAAAATTTCTTTGTTCCTATCTTCTAAATCCAGCATCCCTAAGAGGAAGAACTTGGGGTCTAGGCTAATCTTAATTGACAAATCTTTTGTATTCTTTGATGTATTTCTCTCCAAAACTCTTTGGCTCTCTCACAGGTCCACCAGCAGTGGTAATAGGTGCCTTCATGCTCCCCGCATTTCCAACATTTGTTGGAGGTTTATTTTTTGTAAATTTTGGAAAGTTTTTGGGGGGTTAAGTACCATCTATGGAAAGTTTTTATCCAGTTTTCTTTAAGATCTGATGAATCTTTGATTCCAACATTTCTCCCACTCCTCTATTCTGATTGGCTTCCCTATATTTTTTGCCCATTTAACCATACATTCTTTGATGAAATCCTGTTCTATTGCCCACTCTAGTAGTTTTTTGTAAACTTGGCATAGTCAGCCCTTTGAAGATCTGGGTTGCTGCGAGTTTCCATGTTCCAGAAGCATTCTCTCCTGACGTTTCGCCCATGGCAGAGGTTGTGAAGTTCGCTGGAAACTAAGCCAGGAGGGGTTTATATATCTGTGGAATAACATCCAGGGTGGGGGAAAGAATGTTCTTGAATGTTGCTTGAATGTTGCAATAGATCACCTTGATTAGCATTGAATAGCCTTGCAGCTTCAAAGCTTGGCTGCTTCCTGCCTGGGGGAATCCTTTGTTGGGAGGTGATACCTTCATAAACCATCACCTGAGGAAGACTATACAGTCTTCCTCAGAGATATGGAACAAAAAGTTAAGGTATACATATGCCTCTGACTTAAAAGAAAACTGGTTGAAAGTATTCCACAAGTGGTACATGACACCAAAAAAAATTAGGCTTAATGTATAAAAACTATGATAAGAGGTGCTGGAAATGTAAAACTCAGGAAGGCTCGTATTATCATCTATGGTGGTTATGTGAAAAATCAAAAAAAATATTGGAAAATGATCCATCAAGAAACACAGTTAATATTACAAAGGAAATTCCCACTAAAACCAGAATATTATTTATTAGGAATTACAGATAATGAATCTAAATTTGACAAAAATGATGATATTTTATTTACATATCGTGCCACAGCTTCTAGGATGACTTTCGCGAAAATGTGGAAAGCGGAGGAAACTCCAAAAAAAGATCTTTGGATACACAAGATAGAAGAAATTCAAAATATGGACAAACTTACGTTCCTTTTGAAAAATACGAATGGAAAACCTACTAGAAGGACAAATTGGAGTAAACTGGAAGAATATATTAAGAAATCTGATTTGTAATAGTTTAAATAATTGTGTTTATTTGGAAAAAGATAGTTTGAATACAGTGTTATATACCGTGTTTCCCCGAAAATAAGACAGTGTCTTATATTATTTTTTGCTCCCAAAGGTATGCTAGGTCTTATTTTCAGGGGATGTCTTATTTTTCCATGAAGAAGAATTCACATTTATTGTTGAATAGAAAATGAATATTTATTGTATACTGTACAATAGTTGTCATCACAAACCAGCATAACCAGACAAACTGTGAATCCTATCAAGAATTTCTTCTTACTACCATTATTTCCATGTACAACACTCTATGGTATGTACATGTACCAATCCTGCATGCTCGGGTGTTCTGTTTGACAGGCGCTTGGCCTGCTTCCATACAAAAACTTTGCTAGGTCTTACTTTCAGGGGAGGCCTTATATTTAGCAATTTAGCAAAACTTCTACTAGGTCTTATTTTTCGGGGATGTCTTATTTTCGGGGAAACAGGGTATCAAGATAATTGAAGAATGGAAGCTCTACTTCCTATTAGATTATAGTTCCCTGTTAATATGTGTTTGTTATGTTTTTCCCCCCTTGTAATGTGAGCCCCCTTTTCCCCTTTTCCCATCCCTCCATTTCCCGTCTTTTTTCTTTTATACCCTCACTTTCCCTTTCCTTGAATTTTGTGTATTTCTCCCTTGTCCCTATGTTTTTTGCACCTATTCCTGTTTTTAATTGTGCACTGTATTTGAAAATCAAAATCAAAATTAAAAAAAAGAAACATGGATGACGACAACAACAACAACAACAATAATAATAAAACTTTATTTATACCCCGCCACCATCTCCCCGCGGGGACTCGGGGTGGCTCACATGGGGCAGAGGCCCAAACAACATAGAACAAAACATAGGCAACATAATACAAATCACACTATAAAAAGATAAAACAATAATACAATATATCAATTAAAACAAAAATACAGGATAAAAAATTGCATTTAAAACACATAAATGGTAAAATCGTAATAAAAACGGGATAAATTATTAAAAACCCTCTGGGGCGGATTAATGACTGTAATTAATGACAAACCTTGGATTTGTTTAAAACATTGGATTTTTAAAAAAGGATTCACTAACTTGGACATATAGATTTGAACTTACAATTAGTGATTTATACAGTCCTCCATGTCGAACATGAACTCTGGTTGTCATTGGACTCACCAACCCTGAATATAAGAGTTCTGCTTTCTATGACTGTATGTGTGTTTGTAACACTTTGATTATATTTTGGTTTAGAGACGTGTTTTTTGAATCTCTATCATCCTTGTTTGTACATTGACTGTTCTATGACAATAGCATATATAAGAAATACTGTCTTATAGTTTATATTATTAGATTACATTTCTGCTTTTAGTGGCCTCTTGCCTTTGCATTTCGGGGAATCCCTTCTCTGTATAGGTGATTAGCTGGCCATGATAGTTTCTTGTCTGGATTTCCCCAGGGCCAGCTAATCACCTCCCAACAACGAATTCCCCCAGGCAGGAAGCAGCCAAGCTTTGAAGCTGCAAGGACACTGAATGCATTCTTTTTAGCATTCCTTTTAGCTTTGAGTCTCAATAATAATAATAATAATAATAATAATAATAATAATAATAATAATAATAATAATAATAAAAGACACACATTTGGGTGCCTCAAATTTTAGCTTTATCTCTGGGCATATTTGACCTGCTGATTCCAAAATATGGCACCAGTTTTTCCCTCTAAGCAATAGCTTTTGTAGCACAGAACATATACCAGTTGCCATCTGTTCTCCCATAGAAAACCATATTAACCATATCTAAGAAACTAGAGCTAATGTGATCTATCCAATGAAATGTTTCTGAATCAGTGTCCTCCAAAAAAAAAAGGAGGAACAGACAAAAAACCAAGACACGGAGGAATGTTTTATTTTTGTTGGGCTTCATAATAAATAATAACAACAACAACAACAACAACAACAAAGATCTTAAAACCTGAGCTTGCTTGAAATTATTTGTTATTATTAGTTCTATTATTATTATTATTATTATTATTATTATTATTATTAGTGCCCCCGGCCCTTATTATTATTGTTATTATTATTAGTAGTAGTGCTCCTTGCCTTATTATTATTATTAGTAGTATTAGTCCTATCATTGTTATTATTAGTGCCTCGGCCCTTATTATTGTTATTATTATTATTAGTAGTGCTCCTTGCCTTATTATTATTATTATTATTATTATTATTATTATTATTATTATTATTATTACTCCTTGTCCTATCATTATTATTATTAGTGCCCCAGACATTATTATTATTATTATTGTTGTTGTTGTTATTATTATTATTAGTGCCCGGCCCTTATTAATGTTGTTGTTGTTGTTATTATTATTATTATTAGTGCTCCTTGCCTTATTATTATTATTATTATAAGTAATACTCCTTGTTCTGTCATTATTATTATTAGTGCCCCAGCCATTATTATTATTATTATTATTATTATTATTATTATTATTATTATTATTAGTGCCTGGCCCTTATTAATATTATTATTATTAGTAGTGTTCCTTGCCTTATTATTATTATTATTAGTAGTAGTAGTAGTAGTAGTACTCCTTGTTCTATCATTATTATTATTAGTGCCCCCGCCATTATTATTGTTGTTGTTGTTGTTATTATTATTATTATTATTATTATTATTATTATTATTAGTGCCCGGCCCTTATTAATGTTGTTGTTGTTGTTGTTGTTGTTGTTGTTGTTGTTGTTGTTATTATTATTATTATTAGTACTCCTTGTTCTGTCATTATTATTATTAGTGCCCCAGCCATTATTATTATTATTATTATTATTATTATTATTATTATTATTATTATTATTATTAGTGCCTGGCCCTTATTAATGTTATTATTTTTAGTAGTAGTGCTCCTTGCCTTATTATTATTATTATTATTATTATTAGTAGTAGTAGTAGTAGTACGCCTTGTCCTATCATTATTATTATTAGTGCCCCAGCCGCCATCATCATCATCACCACCATCATCATCATCATCATCATCATCATCATCATCATTATTATTATTATTATTATTATTATTATTATTATTATTATTATTATTATCATCATTTATATCCTGCTTGTCTCTCTTGATCAAGGCCCAAGTATCAAGGGCCACCTATCTATTGATCGCCCCATTGATTTAGGATACTTTCTGCAGCTGTAATGTTAAATTTTCCAGCACATAATCAGCGGAAAAACTGATTATAGTCTTGTTGGAGTCCGTTTTGCATAGATTGGCGACGGAACTGAATTGCTAACTGCCCATTTGAGTCCGGACGGACTGGACGGCAGCATAAATCTTTGGCTTAACGTGATTAACCCTGGGACTTGCTCTGCATCCTTTGGCTGCTAAGGTTCCGATGCCAAAGAAAAAGGGAATCGGAAGCTGGCCCTGATTTGCGACGCCGATGAATGAGTCACAGGGTTTTCATTTTGATGCGCCACGCATTATGCTTTTGGTGGTATTTCTGGCTGCGAGTGGGAAGGAGATGCATATGAGATGGGGATCAGCCATAGCAGTTAAAGCAAACTCATAACACTTTAATTTTATCACTTTTGGATGGCTGCTCCCTGACTTTGCAACTTCCTTTCTACAGAAGGTACCGTATATACTCAAGTATAAGTCGACCAAAATATAAGCCGAGGTACCCAATTTTACCACAAAAAAACCTGGGAAAACATTGACTCAAGTATAGGCCGAGAGTGGTAAATTTCAGAAATAAAAATAGATACCAATAAAATTACATACAATAAAATTGAGGCATCAGTGGGGTCAATGTTTTTGAATATTTACATAAAATTGTAAGATAATACATAAAGCTCTAATTTAAGATAAGATTGTCCAACTCTGCTTAAATATTATTCTCATCTTCTTCAATGCAAATGTGCTTACGTATCCTTTTCATAATCATAGAGTAAAATAATAAATGTAATAACAATAATAAGATCAGAGTGAAATAATAAACGTATTAATAATAATAAAATAGAGCAAAATAAATGTAATAGTAACAATAGTAAAAGAGTAAAATAATAAATGTAATAATAATAATAGAGTAAAATAATAAATGAAATAATACCTTTTTAAAAAAAATGTTTTTATTGTTGTTTTGTCATTTTATCCCACTCCCACCCTCCCCTCCTTGTACATATACTTTATACAACAAACTACAGAAGTTACATTAGAATCATAGAATCATAGAATAGTAGAGTTGGAAGAGACCACATGGGCCATCTAGTCCAACCCCCTGCTAAGAAGCAGGAAATTGCATTCAAAGCACCCCCGACAGATGGCCATCCAGCCTCTGCTTAAAAGCCTCCAAGGAAGAAATATTAGAAATATCAATCTCAACCTTAATTTTTCCACTCCACATCTTAGTACGTTCTCTAAATAGTTCTTAACTGGTTCCCACATCCCCTTGATTATTGCAATATTTTCAATTTTATCTATATTATTCCATTTGCAATTTGTGATTTCTACATTTAACATATCAACTAGATACTTATACCAATTCGTCAGAGTCCATTTTGTTTTATCTTTCCAACCCATAAATGTAATAATACCAATAATAATAGAGAAAAATAATAAATGTACCATATATACTTGAGTATAAGCCAACCCGAATATAAGCCAACCAGTACCCTCACCCGAGTATAAGTCCTAAAAATGGGCTGAAAAACTCGGCTTATATTCGAGTATATATGGTAATTTTGGACCCTTCCTACAATAATAATAATAATAATAATAATAATAATAATAATAATAATAATAATAATATACCCTGAAGAAGGAGACAGAAGGCTTGATCCTTGCAGCCCAGGAGCAAGCCATCAGAACAAATGCCATTAAGGCCAAGATTGAAAAATCAGCTGATGACCCAAAATGCAGACTGCAAGGAAACCGACGAAACCATTGATCATATCTCAGCTGCTGTAAGAAAATCGCACAGACAGACTACAAACAGAGGCACAACTATGTGGCCCAAATGATTCATTGGAACTTATGCCTCAAGTACCACCTCCCAGCAGCAAAGAACTGGTGGGATCACAAACCTGCAAAAGTCTTGGAAAATGAGCACGGAAAGATACTGTGGGACTTCCGAATCCAGACTGACAAAGTTCTGGAACACAACACACCAGACATCACAGTTGTGGAAAAGAAAAAGGTGTGGATCATTGATGTCGCCATCCCAGGTGACAGTCGCATTGACGAAAAACAACAGGAAAAACTCAGCCGCTATCAGGACCTCAAGACTGAACTTCAAAGACTCTGGCAGAAACCAGTACAGGTGGTCCCGGTGGTGATGGGCACACTGGGTGCCGTGCCAAAAGATTTCAGCCGGCATTTGGAAACAATAGACATTGACAAAATTACGATGTGCCAACTGCAAAAGGCCACCCTGCTGGGATCTGCACGCATCATCCGAAAATACATCACACAGTCCTAGACACTTGGGAAGTGTTCGACTTGTGATTTTGTGATATGAAATCCAGCATATCTATCTTGTTTGCTGTGTCATACAATAAAATAATAATAATAATAATAATAATAATAATAATAATAATAATAATAATAATAATAATAATATACTTTACTTATATTCCGCTTCATCTCACCAGAGGGGAGGACATGTTTTGGAGATGTCAGAACATAAAACCCTTCCAAAGAACCCTAAGGGTGCATCTACACTGGGGAATTAATGCAGTTTGGGACCACTTTAACTAGCCTGGCTCAAGGCTATGGCGTCTTGAGCCAAAGAGTGTCAAACCGCAACTCCCAGGATTCGATAGCATTGAGCCACGGCGGCAGTTCAAATGGTTCCAAACTGCATTGATTCCCCAGTGTAGATGCACCATAGCAGGCACAGCGCTGGAGAGAGGAATATAGGAAGGAAATGTGGGAGGAGAGCAAGGGAAAGCTGCGCCCAGCTCATAGCAACGGGTTCCGGTGTCCCATGTAAACATTCATGGGATGCAGTTTGCAGAAGTCATGACACAAGGCACCAAAAGGGAAAACAGATGAATATGGACATCTCCAAACGAGACTCTCTCGGGGAAACGGATTCAGTGACTTGTGTCCCCTTTTGCTCCCATGTTGGTTATGATATTATTTCCATGAAACCCTTGTGAAAAATGTTGTGCGAGTGGGCTTATTAACAAAAGACCCTCCCCATAAATAAATGCACAGCAGAGTAACTTATTAGCAGCAGCGTGACCCAGCACCAGTAACCAAAAGTGATAAAAAGAACAAAAACACACAGGCCAATGTTATCTCTTCCTTTGGAGGCTTTTCTTTGTAGCAAAATAATACAGTTGCACTTTTTACAAAAACAAGTTTCCATAACACAAATAAAGTTACTCCTTTGCTTCCATGCTGGGCTTTTCTCCTGTAGATAAAACAGCTTCACTCTCACAGAGCCTCCTCTCACACCAAAGATACACAGGAGCTTCACACAGAAGCCTTCCACACAGCAGCCTTCACACTGGAACTTCTCTCACAAGGCCTTCAACCAGGGCTTCTCATACTGAGGCTTCTCTCACCCCGAGGCTTCTCTACGAGGCTCCTCTCACACTGAGGCTTCTCCTACACTGAGGCTTCTCCCACACTGAGGCTCCTCTCACACTGAGGCTTCTCCCACAGAGGCTTCTCCCACACTGAGGCTCCTCTCACACTGAGGCTCCTCTCACACTGAGGCTTCTTCCACAGAGGCTTGTCCCACACTGCGGCTCCTCCCACACTGAGGCTCCTCTCACACTGAGGCTTCTACCACAGAGGCTTCTCCCATACTGAGGCTCCTCTCACACTGAGGCTCCTCTCACACTGAGGCTCCTCTCACACTGAGGCTTCTCCCACAGAGGCTTGTCCCACACTGAGGCTCCTCTCACACTGAGGCTCCTCCCACACTGAGGCTTCTCCCACAGAGGCTTCTCCCACACTGAGGCTCCTCTCACACTGAGGCTCCTCTCACACTGAGGCTCCTCTCACACTGAGGCTTCTCCCACAGAGGCTTCTCCCACACTGAGGCTCCTCTCACACTGAGGCTCCTCTCACACTGAGGCTTCTCCCACAGAGGCTTCTCTCACACTGAGGCTCCTCCTACACTGAGGCTTCTCCCACACTGAGGCTTCTCTCACACTGAGGCTTGTCCCACACTGAGACTTCTCTCACACTGAGGCTTCTCCCACACTGAGGCTTCTCTCACACTGAGGCTTCTCTCACACAGAGGCTTCTCTCACATTGAGGCTCCTCCTACACTGAGGCTTCTCCCACACTGAGGCTTCTCTCACACTGAGGCTTGTCCCACACTGAGGCTTCTCTCACACTGAGGCTTCTCCCACACTGAGGCTTCTCTCACACTGAGGCTTCTCCCACACTGAGGCTTCTCTCACACTGAAGCTTCTCTCACACTGAGGCTTCTCCCACAGAGGCTTCTCCCACACTGAGGCTCCTCTCACACTGAGGCTCCTCTCACACTGAGGCTTCTTCCACAGAGGCTTGTCCCACACTGCGGCTCCTCCCACACTGAGGCTCCTCTCACACTGAGGCTTCTACCACAGAGGCTTCTCCCATACTGAGGCTCCTCTCACACTGAGGCTCCTCTCACACTGAGGCTCCTCTCACACTGAGGCTTCTCCCACAGAGGCTTGTCCCACACTGAGGCTCCTCTCACACTGAGGCTCCTCCCACACTGAGGCTTCTCCCACAGAGGCTTCTCCCACACTGAGGCTCCTCTCACACTGAGGCTCCTCTCACACTGAGGCTCCTCTCACACTGAGGCTTCTCCCACAGAGGCTTCTCCCACACTGAGGCTCCTCTCACACTGAGGCTCCTCTCACACTGAGGCTTCTCCCACAGAGGCTTCTCTCACACTGAGGCTCCTCCTACACTGAGGCTTCTCCCACACTGAGGCTTCTCTCACACTGAGGCTTGTCCCACACTGAGACTTCTCTCACACTGAGGCTTCTCCCACACTGAGGCTTCTCTCACACTGAGGCTTCTCTCACACAGAGGCTTCTCTCACATTGAGGCTCCTCCTACACTGAGGCTTCTCCCACACTGAGGCTTCTCTCACACTGAGGCTTGTCCCACACTGAGGCTTCTCTCACACTGAGGCTTCTCCCACACTGAGGCTTCTCTCACACTGAGGCTTCTCCCACACTGAGGCTTCTCTCACACTGAAGCTTCTCTCACACAGAGGCTTCTCCCACACCGAGGCTTCTCTCACACCGAGGCTTCTCTCACACCGAGGCTTCTCTCACACCGAGGCTTCTCTCACACCGAGGCTTCCCTCACACCGAGGCTTCCCTCACACCGAGGCTCCTCTCACACCGAGGCTTCTCTCACACCGAGGCTTCTCTCACACCGAGGCTCCTCTCACCCTGAGGCTTCTCTCACACTGAGGCTTCTCTCACACTGAGGCTTCTCTCACACTGAGGCTCCTCTCACACTGAGGCTTCTCTCACACTGAGGCTCCTCACACACTGAGGCTCCTCCCACACTGAGGCTTCTCCCACAGAGGCTTCTCCCACACTGAGGCTCCTCTCACACTGAGGCTCCTCTCACACTGAGGCTCCTCTCACACTGAGGCTTCTCCCACAGAGGCTTCTCCCACACTGAGGGTCCTCTCACACTGAGGCTCCTCTCACACTGAGGCTTCTCCCACAGAGGCTTCTCTCACACTGAGGCTCCTCCTACACTGAGGCTTCTCCCACACTGAGGCTTCTCTCACACTGAGGCTTGTCCCACACTGAGGCTTCTCTCACACTGAGGCTTCTCCCACACTGAGGCTTCTCTCACACTGAGGCTTCTCTCACACAGAGGCTTCTCTCACATTGAGGCTCCTCCTACACTGAGGCTTCTCCCACACTGAGGCTTCTCTCACACTGAGGCTTGTCCCACACTGAGGCTTCTCTCACACTGAGGCTTCTCCCACACTGAGGCTTCTCTCACACTGAGGCTTCTCCCACACTGAGGCTTCTCTCACACTGAGGCTTCTCTCACACAGAGGCTTCTCCCACACCGAGGCTTCTCTCACACCGAGGCTTCTCTCACACCGAGGCTTCTCTCACACCGAGGCTTCCCTCACACCGAGGCTTCCCTCACACCGAGGCTTCCCTCACACCGAGGCTCCTCTCACACCGAGGCTTCTCTCATACCGAGGCTTCTCTCACACCGAGGCTCCTCTCACCCTGAGGCTTCTCTCACACTGAGGCTTCTCTCACACTGAGGCTTCTCTCACACTGAGGCTCCTCTCACACTGAGGCTTCTCTCACACTGAGGCTTCTCTCAAACCGAGGCTTCTCCCACACCGAGGTTTCTCCCACACTGAGGCTTCTCTCACACCGAGGCTTCTCTCACACCGAGGCTTCTCTCACACCGAGGCTTCCCTTACACCGAGGCTCCTCTCACACCGAGGCTTCTCTCACACCGAGGCTTCTCTCACACCGAGGCTCCTCTCACCCTGAGGCTTCTCTCACACTGAGGCTTCTCTCACACTGAGGCTTCTCTCACACTGAGGCTCCTCTCACACTGAGGCTTCTCTCACACTGAGGCTTCTCTCAAACCGAGGCTTCTCCCACACCGAGGCTTCTCCCACACCGAGGCTTCTCTCACACCGAGGCTTCTCTCACACCGAGGCTTCTCTCACACCGAGGCTTCCCTCACACCGAGGCTCCTCTCACACCGAGGCTTCTCTCACACCGAGGCTTCTCTCACACCGAGGCTCCTCTCACACCGAGGCTCCTCTCACCCTGAGGCTCCTCTCACACTGAGGTTTCTCTCACACCGAGGCTCCTCTCACACCGAGGCTCCTCTCACACTGAGGCTTCTCTCACACTGAGGCTCCTCTCACACTGAGGCTTCCCTCACACTGAAGCTTCCCTCACACTGAGGCCAACTGAGTCATTGCATCCATTTTAACCCTTTCAGTGCTTGACTTATATTTTTGTAATTAAAAATACCTAGTTAATTTTTAATAATTCTGACAAAAGGCCCTTTTATACTATAGAATTATAGTGCCAGAAGTGCATTTCCATTTTAACCAGTGCCATTTTAATCGACATGGCTCAAATGGAATCATATGGGAGTCATAGTTTGGTGAGGCACAGAGATGGTGAAGGCCTTATAAAACTACAACTCTGCATTGTAGAATTGATGCATATCCCTGACTTGAAACAGCCATGGCTCAAGGCTGCGGAACATTGGGAGTTGTAGTTTTACAAGATCTCGAGCCTTCTCCACAGATAGTGCTGGTGCCTCTCCAAACTGCAACTCCCAGGATTGCATTAAATTGAGCCATGGCAGTTAAAGGGCTATCAAACGGCATTCATTCTATAGTGCAGAAGGGTCATTAAATTTAGCCTCACCTACTATGGTGAAATCCTGGGATTTCTAGTTTGTAGCACAGACTGAGGATTCTAAATAATATATCTGGCTTCCTTTGTATTTCGAGGCCATCCTGTTGCTATGCTTCCCGAAAGAGGATCCATTTAGAATTCATCTCTTGGTCCTGAGATTTCTTTCCCTTTCACCAAACCGAATTTTGCATTCTGCTCATATATATATAGATATATATATGTTTCCAAGTCAGATGTGAAATGCTCTTTGCAAAGTGAAAACGCCTTCTGCCTGAAGATTTGCACAAACTAAAATGAAGATCTCTCTTTCTCTCTCTCTATTTCCCAGTCGCAGGAGGGACGGATCGGCTTCTCGGATTTAATTAGGCGCAACATTACCAATTTCCCCAAATAAGTTTTATGAAGCCAAGTTTAATAAAAACTGCACGTTAAACCTAATTAAATGGCGAGCACGTTGGAATAGGATTGGAAAAGAAATCAATTGCCTGAAGCAATGTTGGCCAAAGGCAAAAAGTTTATAGTCCTTCACTTAATTTTTTGTTGGTTTATTGGCTTCCGTATATGGACTGAAAATTGCATTGGATAGACCACATCAGATCTAGATTATTGAATATGGTTTTCTGTGGGTGAGCAGATAATGACTGTAGGACGGCATATGTTCTGTATCAGAAACTAGAGCTGGTGTGGCCTATCCAATGCAGTTTTCTGAATCAGCACCCCAGACAACCAAACCGAAATCTAAAGTTGACCAAAAACTGATATGTAACCCTTTTGATACTAATGCTGGAGAGTGGTCAGGGTCACAGTGGTCCCTGGTCAAGTGGTCCCTGGTTGTCCCTTGTCAAGGTGGTTCCTGGTCAAGTGGTCTCTGGTTGTCCCTTGTCAAAGTGGCCCTGGTCAAGTGGTCATGGTCAAGTGGTCTCTGGTTGTTCCTTGTCAAAGTCGTCCCTGGTTGAAGTGGTCCCTGGTCAAGTGGTCCCTGGTTGAAGTGGTCCCTGGTCAAGTGGTTCCTGGTCAAAGTGGTCCCTGGTCAAGTGGTCCCTGGTTGTCCCTTGTCAAGGTGGTTCCTGGTCAAGTGGTCCCTGGTCAAGTGGTCTCTGGTTGTCCCTTGTCAAAGTGGTCCCTGGTTGTCTCTTGTCAAGGTGGTTCCTGGTCAAGTGGTCCCTGGTTGTTCCTTGTCAAAGTCATCCCTGGTTGAAGTGGTCCCTGGTCAAGTGGTCCTCAGTTGTCCCTTGTCAAGGTGGTTCCTGGTCAAGTGATCCCTGGTTGTCCCTTGTCATAGTGGTCCCTGATTGTCCCTTGTCAAGGTGGTTCTGGTCAAAGTGGCCCCTGGTCAAGTGATTCCTGGTCAAAGTGGTCTCTGGTCAAGTGGTCCCTTGTCAAAGTGGTCCCTGGTCAAGTGGTCCCTGGTTGTTCCTTGTCAAGGTGGTTCCTGGTCAAGTGATCCCTGGTTGTCCCTTGTCATAGTGGTCCCTGGTGAAAGTGTTCCCTGGTCAAGTGGTCCTCAGTTGTCCCTTGTCAAGGTGGTTCCTGGTCAAGTGATCCCTGGTTGTCCCTTGTCATAGTGGTCCCTGATTGTCCCTTGTCAAGGTGGTTCCTGGTCAAGTGGTCCCTGGTTGTTCCTTGTCAAGGTGGTTCCTGGTCAAGTGATCCCTGGTTGTCCCTTGTCATAGTGGTCCCTGATTGTCCCTTGTCAAGGTGGTTCCTGGTCAAGTGGTCCCTGGTTGTCCCTTGTCATAGTGGTCCCTGATTGTCCCTTGTCAAGGTGGTTCCTGGTCAAGTGATCCCTGGTTGTCCCTTGTCATAGTGGTCCCTGATTGTCCCTTGTCAAGGTGGTTCCTGGTCAAGTGGTCCCTGATTGTTCCTTGTCAAGGTGGTTCCTGGTCAAGTGATCCCTGGTTGTCCCTTGTCATAGTGGTCCCTGATTGTCCCTTGTCAAGGTGGTCCCTGGTCAAGTGGTCCCTGGTTGTTCCTTGTCAAGGTGGTTCCTGGTCAAGTGATCCCTGGTTGTCCCTTGTCATAGTGGTCCCTGGTGAAAGTGTTCCCTGGTCAAGTGGTCCTCAGTTGTCCCTTGTCAAGGTGGTCCCTGGTCAAGTGGTCCCTGGTTGTTCCTTGTCAAGGTGGTTCCTGGTCAAGTGATCCCTGGTTGTCCCTTGTCATAGTGGTCCCTGGTGAAAGTGTTCCCTGGTCAAGTGGTCCTCAGTTGTCCCTTGTCAAGGTGTCCCTGGTCAAGTGATCCCTGGTTGTCCCTTGTCATAGTGGTCCCTGATTGTCCCTTGTCAAGGTGGTTCCTGGTCAAGTGGTCCCTGGTCAAGTGGCCCCTGGTTGTCCTTGTCAAAGTGGTCCCTGGTTGTCCCTTGTCATAGAATCATAGAATCATAGAATAGTAGAGTTGGAAGATATCTCATGGGCCATCCAGTCCAACCCCCTGCCAAGAAGCAGGAAATCGCATTCAAAGCACCCCCGACAGATGGTCATCCAGCCTCTGCTTAAAAGCCTCCAAAGAAGGAGCCTCCACCACAGTCCGGGGCAGAGAGTTCCACTGCTGAACAGCCCTTCTCACAGTGAAGAAGTTCTTCCTGATGTTCAGGTGGAATCTCCTTCCCTGTAGTTTGAAGCCCTTGTTCCATTGTGTCCTAGTCTGCAGGGCAGCAGGCACGGTGGTTCCTGGTCAAGTGATCCCTGGTCAAGTGATCCCTGGTTGTCCCTTGTCAAAGTGGTCCCTGGTGAAAGTGTTCCCTGGTCAAGTGGTCCCCGGTTGTCTCTTGCCAAAGTGGTCCTTGGTCGAAGTGGTCCCTGATCAAAGTGCCCCCTGGTCAAGTGTCCCTGGTCAAAGTGGTCCCTGGTTGTCACTTGTCAAAGTGGTCCCTGGTAAAAAAAAAAAAGGTTGGGAACCAGTTGTCTACATTGTAGAATTAATGGAGTTTCATACTACTTTAATTTCCTTGGCTCAATTCTGTGGACTCCTGGGTGTTGGAGTTTGGTGGGGCATCAGCCCACTTTGTAAGAGAAGGCTCCAGACCTTGCAAAACTACAACTCCCAGGATCCCATGGCATTGAGCTAAATTGCCTCAATGTTTTTGCTGCTTCACTTGCCTTCGCATTAATTCTGCATTAATTCTACAGTGCAGCCATGCCCTTAGATAGAACATCTATTCTGCTGCTTCATCTCCATTATCTCTGCCTCCAACAGTTGCCATCCTGAAAGGTTGCTGCTTGTCTCTGGTGGTAATTGATGCATTAAAAGCTTTCCCAAAATTGCTAATTAAGTGTGATGCATTGCAACGATTGCCACGGCAATGGGAACGCAGAGAGCCGAGAAAGAGACTGAAATGTAAGCTTGAATTTAATCACAAAGAGAAATGCAAAAAAAGGGGGCGGAATCAGAACCCCAATATTCCCTATGGGTTCGGGAATACGTCCCTTGGGATACATAGGACAAGGTTAGATAAACAGGGAAGAAGAGCTGAGTATAGTATTTTCAGAGCACTATAGACCCTATGGATGCAGCTCAAAGGACTGGTTTTTATTGGTTTTCACTGTGTCTGTTAAAATAAGTCCTAGGTTTAGTTCCATTTTCATATTTATGTCCTTTGGGTTGCAATTTGCACATTACATGATTTTTCAGGTTAGCCACTTTGGGATAGCAGGATATAAATAGTAATAATAATAATAATAATAATAATAATAATAATAATAATAAAGCAGTGTAAGACAACCATATGGGGCAAGGGGCACTAATAATAATAATAATAATAATAATAATAATAATAATATCACTAATAATAATATCACTAATAATAAAAAGGGCTGGTGCACTAATAATAATAATAATAATAATAATAATAGAATAAGGACTAGGACATGAATAATAATAATAATAATAATAATAATAATAATAATAATAATAATAATAATACAACTGATAATAATAAGGGCTGGGGCACTAATAATAATAATAATAATAATAATAATAATAGAATAAGGACTGGGTCATGAATAATAATAATAATAATAATAATAATAATAATAATAATAATAATACAACTGATAATAATAAGGGCTGGGGCACTAATAATAATAATAATAATAATAATAATAATAATAATAGAATAAGGACTGGGTCATGAATAATAATAATAATAATAATAATAATAATAATAATAAACTGGTAATAATAAGGGCTGGGGCACTAATAATAAAAATAATGATAATACAACTGACAATAATAAGTGTTGGGGCACTAATAATAATAGTAGTAATAATAATAATACAACTGATAATAATAAGGGCTGGGGCACTAATAATAATAATAATAATAATACAACTAATAATAAGGGCCGGGACATTAATAATAATAATAGGATAAGGAGTATTACTACTACTAATAATAATAATAATAATACGGCAAGGAGTACCACTACTACTAATAATAACAATAATAATGGCTGGGGCACTATGGAGGCAGGTGGCTAATTATTATTATTATGTTGTCGAAGGCTTTCATGGCCAGAATCACAGGGTTGTTGTGAGTTTTCCGGGCTGTATGGCCACGTCCCAGAAGCATTCTCTCCTGACTTTCCAACCACATCTTTGGCAGGCCTCCTCAGAGTCAACTCACAGGAAGGCAAAAGCAAATGGCTTTCTGAGCAAATCTTGCCACGAAAACCCCGAGACAGGCTCACCGTAAACTGGAAACGACCTGAAAGCACACAACAGCAACAACAACAACAACAACAACAGCCAGATGCTGAAATTGCGCCACAATTGGATTTAACACCTGGGAGAAGGCATGCTATATTTGGTTAGAAGGAGAACTTCTTTTTTGCATTTAAAAGAGAACATATTCTCTGCAGAAGCATCCCAGCTTGGTCAGGATCATAGTACATTCTGTTCCTGTACCTAGCAGCTCTGGATATATTTGGAATCGGTTCGTCTCCAGTCAGAATACATGATAATCCCCCCTTTCTCAGTTTCAGGACTTTGCAGGTAAAATATGAACCCTTTGCATTTATTTGGTTCAGAAACAAACCCCTTGCAGCTGAGAGATCCAGAGCTGGGAAATAACTAGTTACTAAAAGCTAGGCCAACTGTGATTTGTAGTTAGTTATTTGCAATTACTCTCAGCTCTCTCTGTTTGAAGATTTCAATAAAGTGTTCTCTCTAGGAATCTCTAGATAGAAAGGATTAGCTGCTGGCCTATAAGTATGCATATATGCAACACTCATATGTAAGCACAAGAAAGCAGTATAGATAGAAAGGATTAGTTGCTGGCCTATAAGTATGCATATATGCAACACTCATATGTAACCACAAGAGGGTAGTATAGAGATTGAAAGGATTAGCTGTTGGCTTATAAGTATGCATATATGCAACACTCATATGTAAGCACAAGAAAGCAGTATAGGTAGAAAGGATTAGTTGCTGGCCTATAAGTATGCATATATGCAATGCTCAAATGTAACCACAAGAGGGCAGTATATAGATAGAAAGGATTAGCTGCTGGCCTATATGTATGCATATATGCAACACTCATATGTAACCACAAGAGGGCAGTATAAATAGAAAGGATTAGCTGCTGGTCTATATGTATGCATATATGCAACACTCATATGTAACCACAAGAGGGCAGCATAGAGATAGAAAGGATTAGCTGCTGGCCTATAAGTATGCGTATATGCAATGCTCAAATGTAACCACAAGAGGGCAGTATATACATTGAAAGGATTAGCTTTTGGCCTATAAGTATGCATATATGCAACACTCATATGTAAGCACAAGAAATCAGCATAGATAGAAAGGATTAGCTGCTGGTCTATATGTATGCATATATGCAACACTCATATGTAACCACAAGAGGGTAGTATAGATAGAAAGGATTAGTTGCTGGCCTATAAGTATGCATATATGCAGTGCTCAAATGTAACCTCAAGAGGGCAGTATATAGATTGAAAGGATTAGTTGTTGGCCTATAAGTATGCATATGTGCAGCACTCAAAAGCAACCACAAGAGGTCAATATAGAGATAGAAAGGATTAGCTGCAGGCCTATAAGTATGCAAATATGCAATGCTCATATGTAACCACAAGAAGGCAGTATAGAGAGAAAGGATTAGCTGGTCAAAGAAGATCCCCTATAATTAATGCAAAGCTTGGAACATGAGACCTCTCTTCTTAATACAAAGCCAGAGTCAAGAAGATCCCCGATTATTGATCCCTACATATAGGGACCTCAGTTCTTAGTGCCAAGCCTGGTTGAAGGAGATCCTCTATTTCTTGATTTAAGGTATTGGCGTGCTGGCTGATACCCAAAAATGTTCTCTTTTAATCAAAGCCATGAATATTCATGTATATATGCATGCAGTACTCAGATGCAACCACAAAAGGGCAGTGTACAGATAGAAAGGATTAGCTGCAGCACAGCCTTGAATGCCACAGCAGGGACATCCACTCCATAAGGAAATAAAGCACTGAGCTGCTGAACTTGCAGACCAAAAGGTCCCAGGTTCAAATCCCGGGAGCGGAATGAGTGCCCGCTGTTAGCCCCAGCTCCTGCCAACCTAGCAGTTCGAAAACATGCAAATGTGAGTAGATCAATAGGTACCGCTCTGGCGGGAAGGTAACAGCACTCCATGCAGTCATGCCGGCCACATGACCTGGAGATGTCTACGGACAACGCCGGCTCTTCAGCTTTGAAATGGAGATGAGTACCAACCCCCAGAGTTGGTCACGACTGGACTTAACATCAGGGGAAACCTTTACCTTTTTACCTTTAATGCAGATTCAGATTTTGGAAGTTGTGTGACTGTTGTGTATCTTGATCTGAGGCTGAGAGATTGTGACTTCCCAGAAAGGAAAGGTATGAGGGGAAGCAAGGGAAGAAGGAAAGAAAGGAAGAAAACAGAGAGGGAGAAGGTTTACGAGGGAAAGAAAGAAAGATCTATACAAACATACGATAGTCTATGTACAAAGAAAATGTGTCCAAATAACATATATTATTAAAGTTCCCTGTACAAAGCTCAATTTGGCTGTACCCGACAAAATGAAAAGGAGCAACAGCTCTAACACAAAAGTTATTCAAGTCTGGTATTAGTTCCAATGTATATAGGCTTCAGGGATACATAGTCAATGAAAATATCTTCCAAACAATTTAAACAAATGGTTGGTCGTGTTGCTGTATACTGGAATAAAGAAAATAATGATGGAGCACCGCTCTCAAAAAAGTCTTCGAAAGTAAAGTCCAAATAAAGTCCCAAGTCTACAGGGGTCCCGGGTATTTTTGTACCCTGTTTCAGGGAGAAAATCCCCTTCTTCAGGAGTTGTTATACTCAGCAAAAATGATTTTCTATATACCGTGTTTCCCCAAAAATAAGACAGTGTCTTATATTAATTTTTGCTCCCAAAGATGCGCTAGGTCTTATTTTCAGGGGATGTCTTATTTTTCCATGAAGAAGAATTCACATTTTTTGTTGAACAAAAAATTGAACATTATACAGTAGTTGTCATCACAAACCAGCATAATCAGACAAACTGTGAATCCTATCAAGAATTTCTTGTTACTACCATTATTTCCATGTACAACACGCTATGGTACATACATTAACCGATCCTGCACGCTCTGGTGTTCTCTTTGACGGGCAGGCTTCCAAACAAAAACTTGGTTAGGTCTTACTTTCAGGGGAGGCCTTATATTTAGCAATTCAGTAAAACCTCTACTAGGTCTTATTTTCAGGGGATGTCTTATTTTTCCATGAAGAAGAATTCACATTTTTTGTTGAACAAAAAATTGAACATTATACAGTAGTTGTCATCACAAACCAGCATAATCAGACAAACTGTGAATCCTATCAAGAATTTCTTGTTACTACCATTATTTCCATGTACAACACGCTATGGTACATACATTAACCGATCCTGCACGCTCTGGTGTTCTCTTTGACGGGCAGGCTTCCAAACAAAAACTTGGTTAGGTCTTACTTTCAGGGGAGGCCTTATATTTAGCAATTCAGTAAAACCTCTACTAGGTCTTATTTTCTGGGGATGTCTTATTTTCGGGGAAACAGGGTAGTGCCTAATTGCTTTCACTGAGTGACTCTGCTTGTAGTGATTTCAACTGCGCAGTTGACAATGTATCCCTGAAGCCTATATACATTGGAACCAATACCAGACCTGAATAACTTTTGTGTTAGAGCTGTTGCTCCTTTTCATTTTGTCGGGTACGGCCAAATTGAGCTTTGTACGGGGAACTTTATGTATGTTATTTGGACACATTTTCTTTGTACATAGACTATCGTATGTTTGTATAGATACTTTACAAGTATTCTGGGATTTTGTATAGTGGAAAGAAAGAAAGAGCCACAAAGGAAAGGCAAATCAAAGCAACACCAGGTGAATCACTAAAAATAAAGCCACAGCAGGCAAGGAATCCAGGACTGTTGAGCTCCCTTTAACAAACCCACTGGGACGTCTCTGCCAATGCGGTTGACCTGGTGGCATCTGAGATAAAATGGACTGGCAAATAGCTAAAGCGAGAGATGCAGCCGCTTATCCAGTTTGAAATATACAGTGCTGGGGATCGCGAGGGACTTCGGGCTGAGCCCCAAAGACAGAAATGGAAAAATAAGGGACTATAAAAGTCGTCTGGCGGGAGCCAATTACTATCAGAAGAAGGCAGTGAGCGATCAAGGCCTAATCTGCGCAAACATTTCAGTGCCGAAGCCAGGAAGGTCAATTGCCTGGGCCAAGGGTTTGTGGCGCCGGAAAGGCCTTTTGAGCAAACAGCAGTGGCAGGGGAATCGGAACAGGAGGGTCGATGCCCATTGATGATTCTTCCACCAAATGGAGACATTGTTCTGTGTTCAGAGCTCACGGTCCCGTGTTGTGTCCACAGGCAAGATGTTCAACTTGAGGTTCTCAGAGCTCTCCAAGGTGCTGCATCGAAACACATTCTGGGTTGCTGTGGGTTTTCCAGGCTGTATGGCCATGTTCCAGAAGCATTCTCTCTTGCAAACCTCACCTTTGTGTCAAAAGCATTGCATAACAAAATACAGTAGAGTCTCACTTATCCAAGCCTCGCTTATCCAAGCTTCTGGATTATCCAAGCCATTTTTGTAGTCAATGTTTTCAATGTATCATGATATTTTGGTGCTAAATACGTAAATACAGTAATTACAATATAACATTCCTGCATATTGAATTACTTTTTCTGTCAAATGTGTTGTATAACATGATGTTTTGGTGCTTAATTTGTAAAATCATAACCTAATTTGATGTTTAATAGGCTTTTCCTTAATCCCTCCTTATTATACAACATATTCGCTTATCCAAGCTTCTGCCGGTCCGTTTAGCTTGGATAAGTGAGACTCTACTGTACATTTTAAAATGATGGAAAAAAAAGGAAATCACCTCCTCTAAGGTGAACTGAACAATCCAAACTAGGCTCTACAGGCCAATGGATACTCCACCACAATAGATACTCCACCTTCCTTTTTCTTAAAATCCTAGAATCCTAGAGTTGGAAGAGACCTGGTGGGCCATCCAGTCCAACCCCCTGCCAAGAAGCAGGAAAATCGCATTCAAAGCCCCCCCGACAGATGGCCATCCAGCCTCTGTTTCAAAGCCTCAAAAGAAGGAGCCTCCACCACACTCTGAGGCAGAGAGTTCCACTGTTGAACAGCCCTTCTCACAGTGAGGAAGTTCTTCCTAATGTTCAGGTGGAATCTCCTTTCCTGTAGTTTGAAGCCATTGTTCCATGTCCTAGTCTCTGGTGCAGCAAAAAACAAGCTTGCGTCCTCCTCCCTATGACTTCCCCTCACGTATTTATTAGGCTTGCTCAAATAATTCGTTTTCCCCGTTAACCGTTATTAATTCGTTATTTTCGTTTGTTTTGAAGCAATTTTGAAGCATTGGTTGTCCACACGTCTGGATATCGCGGTTTCGAATCGCGAGAGGCCGTTTTTCGTTATGTCGTTGTTTTTTTCGTTAGGAAAAAAAAGCTTTTGCAAATCACCCAAACTCCCACCATTCAGGCCCTTTCCTTTTGCCCCTCAGCAAAAGGGGCGTCACGGGCTCAGCCAATGGGAGGGGGCGAGGGGGAAGGAGGCCGAGGAGGAGGAGGAAGACGGAGGGGGGAAATGGCCGCCGCCGCCTCGCCTCAGCTCAGGCCTGGTGTCTCTCTGTGAGGCGGGAAGGCGGCGGATGGAGCCGGGAATGGAGAGACCGAGAGAGACAGAGAGGGGCCCGGCGGTGAGGTTTTGACGTCTGTGCGAAGCTAGGCAAGTGGGGTTTATATATCTGTGGAAGGTCCAGGGTGGGAGAAAGAACTCTTGTCTGTGGGAGGCAAGTGTGAATGTTGCAATTGGTCACCTTGATTAGCATTGAATAGCCTTGCAGCTGGGGGAATCCTTTGTTGGGAGGTATTAGCTGGCCCTGATTGTTTCCTGTCTGGAATTCCCATTTTCTGGGTGTTGTTCTTTTACTGTCCTGATTTTAGCTTTTCTGTAGCTAAAAATGCATATAAAATTGATTCTATAGGGAGGATAAATGATTGGATTTCAACTCCTACAGCTTGGCTTTCTCTGCCAATAATGGTACCCATCTTGGATATTGTAAGGGATTTATTATTATTATTATTATTATTATTATTATTATTATTATTATTATTAGACCTTGCTCCCAGGAAGGTGCCTTCGCTGTGGCTCCCAACTTATCTATCTATCTACCTTTCCACATATTCTCCACATTGTGTGTATGTGTATGTATATTATATATACATGAGCCCCGATGGCGAAGTGTGTTAAAGCACTGAGCTGCTGAACTTGCAGACCGAAAGGTCCCAGGTTCAAATCCCGGGAGCAGAGTGAGTGCCCGCTGTTAGCTCCAGCTTCTGCCAACCTAGCAGCTTGAAAACATGCCAATGTGAGTAGATCAATAGGTACCGCTCTGGCGGGAAGGTAATGGCACTCCATGTAGTCATGCCGGCCACATGACCTTGGAGGTGTCTATGGACAACACTGGCTCTTGGGCTTAGAAATGGAGATGAGCACCAACCCCCAGAGTCAGACATGACTGAACTTAACGTCAAGGGATACCTTTACCTTTACCTATACACACACACACACACACACACACACATTATGCAGGGACTATATACACAGTATACACAGTATATATCACACACACACCAATTTAACAAAGTTTCAGCCACAAAAACAAAGTTTCTGAAGTAGAACAATGACTTTCACAGTAAAGACAACCCAATTTAACAGGAAATAAGACTTTCAAACCAGGAACAGATTTCTGCAATTATTAAAAAATGGTTTATTATAAAAGCTATGAAAATTCGCCAAAAATCAGAGGATAAGGGAAACGTTCCAAATTTTGGTGAGCTATCAGTGTTAAATGTGTTCTACCACTGTACCAAGTTGGAAGAAGATCACTCAAAAAATGAGGGTGGGAGAGTCCTGTAAAGTCCTCTCCCTCTGTGCTGTTTTTGGGATTTGCGCATGCGCGTCCGCCATTAACGAATTAATTTAGAAAATAACGAATTTTCGTTAATTTCGAATTTTTTGGGGGGCCAAATTCGGAAATACCATCAGAAATGAAAAGCTGCCCCCCTCTAGTTTTGAAACGAGTTTAGAATCAAATTTTTCGTGGATCGATCAAGCCTAGTATTTATACATGGTCATCGTCATGTCTCCTCTCCGCCTTCTCTTCTGCAGGCTAAACATGCCCAGTTCTTTAAGCCGCTCCTCATAGGGCTTGTTCTCCGGACCCTTGATCCTTTGAGTCGCCCTTCTCTGGACACATCCCAGCTTGTCAACATCTCCCATAAATAGTGGTGCCCAGAATTGGACACGGTGTGAGTCCAGGTGTGGTCTGACTAAGGCAGAATCCAAGAGAGGGGGAGCGTGACTTGCCTGGATCTAGACACTAGACATTGATGCAGGCCAAAATCCCATTGGCTTTTTTTGCAGCTGCATCACACTGTTGGCTCATATTCAACTTGCTCCCCATGAGGACTCCCAAGATTTTTTCCACACATCCTGCTGTCAAGCCAGGCATCGTCCCCCGTTCTGTCTCTTTGCATTTCCTTTTTTCTGCCTAAGTGGAGTATCTTGCATTTGTCCCTGTTGAACTTCATTTTTGTTAGTTTTGGCCAATCATCTCTCCAATTTGTTAAGATCGTTTTGGATTCTGCTCCTGTCTTTTGGAGTATTGGTTCTACCTCCCCATTTGGTCCCGTCTGCAAAAATGATTATCATGCCTTCTAACACTTCATCTAAGTCATTAATAAAGATGCTGAACAGAACTGGGCCCAGGACGGAACCCTGTGACACTTGTTTAACTTCCTTCCTTCCATCCATCCATCTACCCTTCCTTTTGCTTGTTTTCCATACTCCCTTTCTTCCTCTTCCTCTTTCCCGTTCTTATTTATTTATTTACTACATTTATATCCCACCTTTTTCACCCCAAAAGGGACTCAGAGTGGCTTACAAATTATATGTACATACAATATATTATATTACTAGCTGTGCCCGGCCACGCGTTGCTGTGGCGTTGTCTGGTGGTGTTGGTGAGAAATTGTTGAGCTAGTGGTGGTATTGAATGTCTGTTGTATGGTAGTCTTTATGTTTAGTATGCACACTGAAGTGGATTATATGGCAGTGTGGAGTCAAGATAATCCAGTTCAAAGCAGATAATATAAGATTCTAAATAGGTTATATAGATGTGGAAGGACCTTGAGTCTACATTGCCATATAATCCAGTTAAAATCAGATAATCTGTGGAAGAAGCCTAAGTGAGGCCTAAGTCTTCCTAAGGTTTGCTAGGAGACCAAGTGGGCGGAGCTTAGCCTTCTAACTGGCAGCAATTGGATAAAAACTATTATTCCTCTCCCTGTAATTAGGACTTTATTTTTCTTTTCTTTTCGTTGTATCAACCTAGAGCCGTGAATGATGGGTTGTGTTGTCAAATTTCAAGGTTGGGTGGCCTGTAGTTTTGTTGTTTTGTCCGCTGCCCTGATGCCATCACTCTTTTATATATATAGATTAGCATAGCACAATATTAGCATTATATATTACTATACTGTACTATACCACTATACTGTAATATTATTAGTAATATATGATTAATATATAATTTCTTCACCTTCCCCACTCCCTCCTTCCTTCTCTCAATCTCTTTACAAGACCCAAAGAGTAACCTCCTTTTGAATTAAGCCCCTACAGTATTAAAGTCCTATATCTTTGGGACCAGTATCTGTGATTTTATTTATCCAACCAAAACGAAACCCTCCGCTTCCGTGTCTTTCTTTCTCCCTGGCTGCAAATTATTACAAAATGACATTGCATTAAAAGCCTCTCTCTGCATTATCGATTTGCTGCTCATTAGCAGCCGGTGGCCAATAAAATCCGAGAAGGCTATTTAGATAAGGAACAATAATCTAGAATGCATTAATGCCTCTCCGGCCGGGACTTAGATCCCAGAGCGGTTCAAGACTTGCCATCCAGATAACGGTGACAGATGCCATTTCTAATCACAGACCAGATTGGGATCAATGGCAGGGAAGTGAAGTGAAAGAGGAAAGGATAGACTTATCTTCTTAGGTAAAGGTAAAGGTTTTCCCCTGACATTAAGTCTAGTCGCATCAGACTCTGGGGTTGGTGCTGATCTCCATTTCTAAGCTCCAGTGTGAAGGCTGCTGTGTGTAAAGCTCCTGTGTGAAAATCTTGTGTAAGTTCGGTGTGAGAGGAGGCTCTGTGAGAGCGAAGCTGTTTATCTGCATAAGAAAGAAGCCCAGCATGGAAGCAAAGAAGGAAGTATAAAGAACTTTATTTGTGTCATGGGAACCTTGTTTTGTAAACAGGTAAAGGTAAAGGTTTTCAACTGAGATTAAGTCTAGGGGTTGGTGCTCATCTCCATTTCTAAGCTCAAGTGTGAAGGCTGCTGTGTGTAAACTACTGTGTGAAGCTCCTGTGTAAGTTCAGTGTGAGAGAAGGCTCAGTGAAAGTGAAGCTGTTTATCTGCATAAGAAAGAAGCCCAGCGAGGAAGCAAAGAAGGAAGTATAAAGAACTTTATTTGTGTCATGGGAACCTTGTTTTTGTAAATAAAGTCAGGTTTTCACCTGACATTAAGTCTAGGGGTTGGTGCTCATCCCCAATTCTAAGCCAAAGAGCCAGCATTGTCCGTAGATGTCTCCAAGGTCATGTGGCCATAGGCATGACTGCATGGAGTGCCAATGTTACCTTCCCACCGGAGCAGTACCTATTGATCTACTCACATTTGCATGTTTTCAAACTTTTAAAAGAGCAACACTCCTCATCTGTGTTTGAGATAGCTTTCCCTCTTCATTAAAAGCAATATGCGATTGAGGCAACTCTTGGACTATATCTCCCAGCATCCACGTACAGCACCAACAATTTCTTGTTAAAACCTGGGAGATTTGTGGCTGCCAATCAAAGCTGTCCATACTGGCTTCCTCAGATCCCAAGGCAGCTCTCTGTGATCATAAGAAGAAGGATGGGAATGGGAGCCGAGGGCCGAGTGTCTCCTGAGGTTTCCGCCTCCTCCTTGGGCACCGTGTGGAAGCACGAGCTCATCCCACGGGGATCTTTTATGGGGCGATTAATTATTAGCATTCCTCTGGGCCTGCTTATTTGTCAACATAAATTTCCTTTTTTAATTAAATCATTGGTGGTGGAGGAGGAACGCTTTCAACTCCCGAAAGCCTGGGCTCACATTTTGGAAGGCTGCAACTCGCCTCTGAAGTTTCAGCATGATTTTGGGCACCCTTTTTTCAAGGGTTTGTGCCCAAGAGGGACAAAATTGTATTTGCCAAATGGGCTTTAAGCCCAAGGCTTGGATGTCAGAGATGCAAAGAGTTGCCCAGCTCTTGTAGTTTGGGGAACGGTCACTAAGGACCCTGAGTTTTCCTGAGAGAGGCATCATGAGCTTGGCAGAAGAGTCTCCAAGGTCATTATTGCCCTGACAATGGAATTCGGTGGCTCTGATGCTAATGTGGTGATCAATCCATTCTGGTTTTTATTCTGAACATTACAGGGGAAACTGCAAGTTGCTTCTGGTGTGAGAGAATTGGCCGTCTGCAAGGATGTTGCCCAGGAGATGCTTGGTGTTAAGTAATTACATTGGACTACCGCCGATTTCTGGGCCTGAATATATTGCACAAGATTTCCCTAGCCTAAAATGATACATTTTAATATATTGGTTTTATGGTTCCCGTCCCCTTGATCTGGTCATGTAAGTGTGATTTATTGTTATAATTGTATTATTTTACTTTGTTTAATAATGTGTATTATGTTGTTATGTAATGTTTGTGTTTGCTTTTATGACTGTAAACCGTCCTGAGTCCCATCCGGTAGATAGGGTGGTATATAAATAAAGTTTTTTTATTATTATTATTATTATTATTATTATTATTATTATTGGTGTTAGACCATCCTTGTGGGAGGCTTCTCTCATGTCACCGCATGGGGAGCTGGAGCTGACAGACGGAGCTCACCCGCTCTCCCTGGATTCGAGCCGCCAACCTGTTGGTCAGTGGCACAAGGTCTTAACTCATTGCACCACAGAGGGCTCTGGTCATCCAATTTCCGCTGCAGCACTGTTTCAGCTGACCCATTAATGCACTAACTTTAAAATATAATTCAGAAAGATGCCAAGGTCACTTTTAAAAATTCTAATGTATCTCCAAATGGAGCATTTGGAGGCAGCAATAAACTGTTGAAGCAGGTGTTGGGTACTGCCAGAAAATAGTCTGGGACAAGGAATCCGGCATCAGAGTCAATGATGGGTAACTTTATGACACTGGAATGACGTCACGGACATGATGCCCAACCTTGAAAATGAATTACTGAAAGGAACAACTGGGCCTGGTGAAAGATGTTCCATTATGTTGTAGAGGCTCAATGTGTTTCAATGGGCAATGCATCCCGATACACACCAGGCCCTACTGTGCATCAGGATGTGCAAGTGAGAGCCACGGTGGTGCAATGGGTTAAATTCTTGTGCCAGCTGGACTGCTGACCTGAAGGTTGGGTTGCTGACCTGAAGGTTGCATCTGTCAACTCTAGCTTGTGGGGACATAAGAGAAGTTTCTCAACAGGATGGTAGCACATCCGGGCACCCCCTGGGCAATGTCTCTGTAGACGGCCAATTCTCTCACACCAGAAGCGACTTGAAGTATATTCTCAAGTTGCTTCTGACATGATAAAAACAATTGTGACGGGTTCATATTCATGTCCATGCTTTGTGTCTTCCTTTCCGGTGAGGAATGGAAGGAAGGGGGAGACAATTCAGATGAAGAAGAAGCAACTGGTCTCAGATAGGAAGATGGAGCTTGAAAAGCCAGGTCCAATAACACCAGCAGCCAAGCATGACGTGGCTCCAGTATTGCTGCTCCAAGGGGGTGATGGCTTCTTCTCCTTCCTCATTAGGACAACGCCAGATCCTGGAAGCACCTCCTCACTCCCTTCTTGATCACAGATTGGCTGCAAGAAACATCTCCAAAAGCCATCTCATGCGAGGAAGGAGAAGCAACCATCAGCCAGCCTTGAGCCATGATTATATTCACAGACCTGAATGTTTAGGATCAGCTCAAGAAAGAAGACACAACAGCCTGCCTGTGCAATATATATATTTTTCATATTGGTTAATCTTTCTGAAGCTTTTCACACCATCAAGAATGATTGCGTTACAATTATTGTTGACCAGAAAGGGAAAAGAAGGCCAATGTTTGTTCACAGAGTCCAAGGATCGGCGGCTCTCCTTCACATCACAGGTTGTTCTTGTTTTTCTACCACGGCCCAGTTCTCTCGAAGGCCGCAAATCCCATCTAGACCTTGCTGGTCTGCATGTGTCCGTTGGATTCGACGCTTCTCTGCAAAAGCATGGCTTCCTGCAAGCGGCTGCTCTTCTCCCGCTGCTGTTCGGTCGGATCTCCGTCTTCGAGACCGTGGTCAGCATGGAGGCACAGGACCTTCTGAAAGCTCTGCTTGAAGTTGTCGGAGAGGAAGGCGTAGAGGATGGGGTTGGCACAGCTATTGGCGTAGGAGAGGATCACCACGAAGGAGAAGACCCCCACCAAGACCGGCTCCTCCGGCAAGATGAAGATCAAGTTGACAATGTTCAAGATGTAGAAGGGGAGCCAGCAGAAGACAAACACCACCACGATGATGACCACCATCCGGGTCACTTTCCGCTCGGTCCGCCGGCGCCTGGTGGACCCGACTCGGATCCCGGACGACTTGACTTTGATGACGATGAGCAGGTAGCAGAGACAGATGACCAACAGCGGCCCAAAGAAGCCCAGGACGGAGGTGTAGATGATGAACACGGCGGACCATATCTCAACGGGGTCGGGCCAACTCATGTTGCAGGTATGGAGGGTCTCCTGGACGTCGGCAAAGATAATCATGGGGAGGACCACCAAGAAGGAGAAAGTCCAGACTGCCAGGCTGATCAGCTTGGCGACTCTTGGGCGGCGCCATGCAGTTGACTTGAGGGGATGGACCACGGCGAGGTAGCGGTCCAGGCTCATGACGGTCAAGCAGAAGATGCTGGTGAACTGGTTAATGCCGTCAAACGCAGTCACTAGCCGGCACATGGAAGTCCCAAAGGGCCAGTAGGAGATGGCATTCTGGGTCGCCAGGAAGGGCAAGCCCAGCATGAAGAGGACGTCGGCGATGGCCAAATTCAAGATGTAAATGTTGGTCACTGTCTTCATCTTGGCGTAACGCAGGACCACGTAAATGACCAAGGCATTGCCGCTGAGTCCGATGGCACAAACCAGGAGATAGATGATCGGGATAAAGACGGAGCGGATGTCAGAAGAAGGGAAACCGGCAAGGGTGTCGTTGTCCGTCGCATTGTCCCCAAAGGAGACGTTGGCCCCGTTCGGAGAGACAATGGGAAAGTACAAGGGATCCATGCTCCTTGTCCCGGTCCAGCTTCAAGAAAGGCAAAAGGGAGCATTCCCAAACATCTTCCCACTGCAGAAAGGGAGAGAAAGAAACAGCCGTGGATTAAGGCATCACTTATATATTTACTCAAAAGATGTTTACTCAGATCCAGAAATCTGTTTTTAATGCGCTGAGCATCTGCCTGGTGATGCAGCCAACAAACCCAGTTGGCAATTACTTACGCATTAAGCAGATGTTCTCTTTTTTGCCGGGTCATCTTCTGCCATTAACAAAAAAGGGAAATCGAAGGCATGAACGACGACGGGATCCTCTCCAAAGCCACAGAGTTTTGGAATCGTTCAAAAGAGACAAGACGGGGATCGGAATAGGCCGAGGGAGCATTTGTTTTCATTTCATGTTAGTATAATATGTATTCAGTCATAGCTTGAAAGGCTAATAATAATAGTAACAGTAGTAGTAGTAATAATAAATAATAACAACAATAATAAAAAGCATTTGTGTATCTGACTGTCAAGCCTGTGAGCCCATCTGTCTAGCTACATGAATATGAATCAATTTACATTCCTCTTTTTCCATCTTATCCAGAGCCATTTCTGTGTGAGCAAAACAAAACAAGCCACTCAACTGGACTTGTTTCAGCCCATTTCGGTTTTTTAGAGAAGCCATCCAAAGTGCTGAACTATATAGAATTTGCCCCTTTGGATAATGCCTTTGGATTACTAGAATCTTTCCTACTCCGAGACCCCAATGGGACAGACGCAAAAATAGTAATTTTGGCAACAGGTTGTCAGCTCCTGCAAGCTTTTGCAAGTACAGTAGACTCTCACTTATCCAACATAAACGGGCTGGCAGAACATTGGATAAGCGAATATGTTGGATAATAATAAGAGATTAAGAAAAAGCCTATTAAACATCAAAATAGGTTATGATTTTACAAATTAAGCACCAAAACATCATGTTATACAACAAATTTGACAGAAAAAGTAGTTCATTACACATTAATGCTATGCAGTAATTACTCTATTGACTAATTTAGCACCAAAATATCATGATATATTGAAAACATTGACTACAAAAATGAGTTGGATAATCCAGAACGTTGGATAAGTGAGAATCTACTGTAATCAGAAATATCCCACCAAGGCTCTTTTCTACACATCCGGAGCAGAAACCCTAAAGGCACCAGATTTTGTCTGGTTTTGGAGGCTAAGCAGGGTCAGCCTTGGTTAGTCCTTGGATGGGAGACCAAGTAGAAATCCAAGGTGCTTTCAGCAATATTTTGGAGAAAGGTAAAGGTAAAGGTAGGGGCCCCTGGTGGCACAGTGTGTTAAAGCGCTGAGCTGCTGAACTTGTGGACCAAAAGGTCCCAGGTTCAAATCCTCAGAGTGGAATGAGCGCCTGTTGTTAGCCCCAGCTCCTGCCAACCTAGCAGTTCGAAAACATGCCAATGTGAGTAGATTAATAGGTACCGCTCCGTCGGGAAGGTAACGGCGCTCCACGCAGTCATGCTGGCCACATGACCTTGGAGGTGTCTACGGACAACGCCGGCTCTTCGGCTTAGAAATGGAGATGAGCACCAACCTGCAGAGTCGGTCAAGACTGGACTTAACGTCAGGGGAAACCTTTATCTTTTTACTTAAAGGTAAAGGTAAAAAAATTCCCCTGACATTAAGTCCAGTTGTGTCCGACTCTGTGGGTTGGTGCTCATTTCCATTTCTAAGCCGAAGAGCCGGCTTGTCCATAGACACCTCCAAGGTCATGTGGCCGGCATGACTGCAAGGAGCGCCGTTGGAGAAAAGCACTGGCAAAACAACCTCTATTCCTTGCCTAGGAAAATGCTGGGGTGCTTTTAGCTCCATACGTCATACATAGATCCAAACCTGGTCCCTTTCCTCTCCAAATGCTGTAGACTACAACATCCAGAACACAGTAGAGGTGACTTTTGGGACCGCCATTTCCAACATCCCCAAGCCAGTCCCCAAAATACTTTACCATTATCAAGGGAACCACTGACCGCAGAGAGAAGCTGATGAAGAAACACAACCTACAAACTATCTACAGACTCACTAAGGAGATCCAACAAATGCTCCGTTCAGCAAAGGACAAGAGGGATCCTCTCACCTCGGCAGGAGTCTACCGTATCCCATGCAGCTGTGGACACACATCTACATAGGGACCCCCAAATGCAAAAATGTCCAAACACGAATCAAGGAACACGAAAGGCACTGCGGACTCACTCAGCCAGAGAAGTCAGCCATAGCCGAGCACCGGATGAACCAACCTGGGCACAGCATGTTATTTGACAACACAAAAATGCTGGAGCACTCTCACAACTAACATGTCAGGCGACACAGAGAAGCCACTGAAATCCACAAGCATGTGGGCAATTTCAGCAGAAAGGAATAAACCAAGAAAATGAACAAAATCTGGCTATCAGTATTTTAAAAACTCCAAAATCAGGACAGTCGATAAAGAAGAGAATTCCAGACAGGGAACAATCAGGGCTAGCTATCACCTCCCAACAAAGGATTCCCCCAGGCAGGAAGCAGCCAGACTTTGAAGCTGCAAGGCTATTCCATGTTAAGCTGGCCAATTGCAACATTCACACATGACTCAAGCAGACAAGAGTTCTTTCTCAAACCCTGCCCATCATTCCACGGATACAGTAGAGTCTCACTTATCCAAGACTCGCTTATCCAAGGTTCTGGATTATCCAAGGCATTTTTGTAGTCAGTGTTTTCAATATACAGTAGAGTCTCACTTATCCAACATAAACGGGCCTGCAGAATGTTGGATAAGCGAATATATTGGATAATAAGGAGGGATTAAGGAAAAGCCCATTAAACATCAAATTAGGTTATGATTTTACAAATTAAGCACCAAAACATCATGTTATACAACAAATTTGACAGAAAAAGTAGTTCAATATGCAGTAATGCTACGTAGTAATTACTGTATTTACGAATTTAGCACCAAAATATCATGATGTATTGAAAACATTGACTACAGAAATGCGTTGGATAATCCAGAATGTTGGATAAGCGAGTGTTGGATAAATGAGACTCTATTGTATCATGATATTTTGGTGCTAAATTCGTAAATACAGTAATTACAACATAACATTACTGCATATTGAACTGCTTTTTCTGTCAAATTTGTTGTCTAACATGATGTTTTGGTGCTTCATTTGTAAAATCATCACCTAATTTGATGTTTAACAGGCTTTTCCTTAATCCCTCCTTATTATCCAAGATATTCGCTTATCCAAGGTTCTGCTGGCCCGTTTAGCTTGGATAAGTGAGACTCTACTGTATATAAACCCCACTTGCCTAGTTTCCAACAGACCTCACAACCTCTGAGGATGCCTGCCATAGATGTGGGCAAAACGTCAGGAGAGAATGCTTCTGGAACATGGCCATACCGCCCAGAAAACTCACAGCAGCCCAGGGATTCTGGCCATGAAAACCTTTGACAACACAAGTAAATAATAATAATAATAATAATAATAATAATAATAATACAATAATAATACAATAATAATAATAATAATTAAAAAAATTACGTCTAAGAGCTAACTCCCTTCCAAAACTGGGCATATTTTCTATTCCTTCCCTTTTCCCTCCTCGATTTCTTAAGTCGTGGGCAGATTCCTCATCCCACGCAGGATTCCTTTTCACGCGTGGATTCTTTCCTTTGCATTTTTTTATTGGGGGATTGTATTAAAAGGCCAGAAATCGCTTTACCTGGTGGTGCCCGAGCCCGATCTCTTCTCCCGCGGTTGCTCTGTGATCCTTTCCCGAGTGGCGTGGAAAAAGGGAAAGGAACCCGAAGGGGGCGGAGCCCACAGGGAGGTGGGCGGGGCTTATGGGAAAGGGGGCGGGGCTTGAGCCACCCACCCAAAGGCGCCTCCTTTCAAGGCATGCTTTGAATCCCAGACTCTGGGAGCATTTTCTCTGCACTGTGGAATGAATGCAGGTTTAATTGCCCTGGCTCAGTGCTGTGGGATCCTGGGATTTGTAGTTTTGCAAGGGCCCGAGCCTTCTTTACTAGAAAGTGCAAATCACAACTTCCAGGATCCCATCCAAAATTACAACTCCCAGGATCCCACCACAAACTATAATTCCCAGAGCCCTGTCGGAAGCTACAATTCCCACCATGCCACTGCCCAGGATCCCACAGCAAACTACAACTCCCAGGATCTCACTGCAAACTACAACTCCCAGGGTCCTGCCGTGGAAACAATTCCCATGATCCTACCGCAAACTACAATTCCCAGAATCCCGCCTCAAACCGCAACTCCCAGAATTGCACCACAGACTACAATTCCCAGGATCATGCCGCAAACTATAACTCCCAGGATCCCTCCATCAACAACTCCCAAGATCTCACTGCAAACTACAACTCCCAGAATCCCATCGCAGACTACAATTCCTAGGATCCTGCTGCAAACTACAACTCCCAGGATCCTGCCATAAGCTACAACTTTGAGGCTCCCATAGCAAGTTACAACTCCCAGGATATCGCTGCAGACTACAATTCCCAGGATCCTGCCGCAAAATATAATTCCCAGGATCCTGGCACAAACTACAACTCCCATGATCCCTCCAGCAACAACAACTCCCAGAATCTCACTTCAAACTACAATTCCCAGGGTCCCGCCGCAGGCTAAAATTCCCAGGCTCCTGCTGCAAACTATAACTCTCAGGACCCCGCCTCAAACTACAACTCACAGGAGCTCGCTGCAACCTACAACTCCCAGGGTCCTGCCGTGGAAAACAATTCCCAGGATCCTGCTGCAAACTACAACTCCCTGGATCTCACCGCAAAATACAATTCTCAGGACCCCGCCTTAAACTACAACTCCCAGGATCTCACTGCAAACTACAACTCCCAAGGTCCTGCCGTGGAAAACAATTCCCAGGATCCTGCTGCAAACTACAACTCCCAGGATCTCACCGCAAACTACAACTCCCAGGATCTCACTGCAAACTACAACTCCCAGGATCTCACTGCAAACTACAACTCCCAGGATCTCACTGCAAACTACAACTCCCAGGGTCCTGCCGTGGAAAACAATTCCCAGGATCCTGCTGCAAACTACAACTCCCTGGATCTCACCGCAAACTACAACTCCCAGGATCTCACTGCAAACTACAACTCCCAGGATCTCACTGCAAACTACAACTCCCAGGGTCCTGCCGTGGAAAACAATTCCCAGGATCCTGCTGCAAACTACAACTCCCTGGATCTCACCGCAAAATACAATTCTCAGGATCCTGCTGCAAACTATAAGTCCCAGGATCCCACCATGAACTACAGCTTTCAGGATGCCGAGGCCATGAGCCATGGCAATTGAAGTGATGAATGCAGTGTGACATCTTTTATCAGCCATGGCTCAGTGCTATGGGATCCTGGGAATTGTGTAGTTTTGCAAGGTCTTTCGCCTTCTCTGTCCGAGGCCGCCCATCAAGCCCTAGTTGCCAGAAGGGGGAAGAGCTGGCACATGCCTTTGGGCAGCTCAGAATTTAGTTTGCATTTTCGTGTTGCTAGACCACACTTGTCCCGAGTTGCCGGCCTGCATTTCTTGGTTCCCATCCAGCCCAGCCTCTCCAATTCCAAACCCTTTCAAAACAGATAAATCAGTCTCTCTGGCCTCCTCCCTGCACTCCAAACTCTGAGTCCAAAGGTCTTGTGTCTTAGTCGGCATCAGGTGGAAATGACTAGAAGGCCCACAACAGCGATGTCAAACTGCAAATCCCAATATTCTGTGGCTGTCCAAACAGGTTGTTCGACCATTGATGTGGTCCAATCCGGATATGTGTTATTTACTAGATTTAGGGACCTCATGATGGCCGGGTTAGATACTGTGTGATGCTATTTATTAGGAATAGGCATTGTTTGTTTTTGGGTTTTATGAATGGCCCTGTTAGAAAGACATGGGTGAACTATAACTCCCAGCATGGCTGAACTATAACTCCCAGAGTCAATTCCTTTCCAAACACCGATACATCTCCATTGTAGAAGGAATGCAGTTTGATACCCCGTTAATTGCCATAACTCAATGCTATTGGACCTTGGGATTTGTAGTTTGGAGAGGCACCAGCTCACTTTGGTAGAGAAGGCTAAAGAGTTTGCAAAACATAAATACTTGGTCATTGAAACCGTGAGTCCCAAGTTCCATCTACACTGTAGAATGAATGCAGTTTGATACCACTTTAAGTGGCTCAATGCTACCCTGTTTCCCCTAAAATAAGACCTCTCCAGAAAATAAGACCTAGTAGAGGTTTTGCTGAATTGCTAAATATAAGACCTCCCCCGAAAGTAAGACCTAGCAAAGTTTTTGTTTGGAAGCATGACCGCCAAACAGAACACCAGAGCATGGAGGATTGGTAAATGTACATACCAGAGTGTTGTACATGGAAATAATGGTAGTAGCAAGAAATTCTTGATAGGATTCACAGTTTGTCTGGTTATGCTGGTTTGTGATAACTACTGTACAGTATATAATGTTCATTTTTTTGTTCAACAATAAATGTGAATTCTTCTTCATGGAAAAGTAAGACATCCCCTGAAAATAAGAGCTAGCGCATCTTTGGGAGAAAAAATTAATATAAGACACTGTCTTATTTTTGGGGAAACACGGTATAGAGTCTTAGGAGTTGTAGTTTGGTGATATGGCAGCTCTCTTGTCACTTTGTAAAGCTACAACTCCCCGGATGCCATATAGCATTGAGCCAAGGAAATTCCAGTGGTGCTCAACTGCATCCGTTCCACAATGTAGATGCTGCAAGAAATCAAAGTGGGATTTGTAGTTTGGCAAGGCCCCAGAACGCAGAGCCTAAGCCTGAGGCCAAGAATTGTGGGAGTTGAAGTCCAAAACACCTGGAGGGCCGAGGTTTGCCTGTGCCTGGTTTAAGGGATTTGCATTCTCTGGCAAAACTAACTTTTTAAGTCACACCATGAGCCTCAATCCAAGTGTTTTCCCCCCAAATATAAAGATATGCAAGTCAAACTGCAAAATGTTCCAGCCATACACACAAAAATACAAGTTACAGTTCTTTGCTTTCACTGTGATTCCCTTTTCAGAGCTTTCCATGATTCCAAGGAAGAAGAAAACCCAAACAGCGGGTGGAACTTGGAAGGAGGAGAGATTTCAGCAGAAAGATAAATCCTGGCCGCCTTCAGGTTCCTTGGCTGTTACTTCTCAAAAACAGAGAATTAGCGTCACTAAGTGAGCAATGGGCCACGCTCTTTTGCCGTGAGACCTCTGATGGATGGGACTTATGGCAGGCACTTAGCATGAAATATTCCAGGTGCTCTGGGGATGCTTCAAGGCGCATCTACACTAGTGCTTCCCAACCTTTTTTTGACCAGGGACCACTCTCTAACATTAGTACCAAAAGGCTTACCAATCAGTTTTTGATCAACTTTAGATTCGGTTTGATTATTTGGGGTACAGATTTAGAAAATTGCATTGGATAGACCACATCAGCTCTGGTTTCTGATACAGAACAAATGCCACCCAGTAGCAATTCTATGCTCGCCCACATAATTTATTTATTTACAGTATTTATATTCTAAACTTCTCACTCCAAAGGGGACTCAGGGCAGATCACAAAGCACATATACATGGCAAACATTCAATGCCATTAGACATATAGACAGATACAGAGGCAATTTAACATTTCCAGCTTCTGGCTTTGTGAGGGTATTCTTGATTCCAGCCACAGGAGGAGCTGCGCTTCACCGTACACTTGTGACACCAAGTCCTTGATGGAGTACTTCCTCATTCTTCCACATGCTGCTGGAAGGTTTATGGTGTCATAGGTAAAGGTTTCCCCTGACGTTCAGTCATGTCAGACTCTGGGGGTTGGTGCTCATCTCCATTTCTAAGCTGAAGAGTCGGCGTTGTCCGTAGACACCTCCAAGGTCATGTGGCCAGCATGACTGCATGAACGCCGTTACCTTCCCGCCGGAGCGGTACCTATTGATCTACTCACATTGGCATGTTTTCGAACTGCTAGGTTGGCAGAAGCTGGAGCTAACAGTGGGCGCTCACTCCGCTTCCGGGATTTGAACCTGGGACCTTTTGGTCTGCAAGTTCAGCAGCTCAGCGCTTTAACACACTTCGCCACCAAGGCTCATGGTGTCATAAATTATGGTGTCATAAATTAGTTAAATTAGCCTCCCTGAATAAAGTGATACCTAAATGTCCTACTCGACAGAGTTGCATAGGTCAACAGCAAGCTAGACTATTAATGGTTGAGAGTTCACTCTGACCTGGCTGACTTCGAACACATGACCTCTAAGTCAGTAGTGATTTATTGCAGCTGGCTACTAACCAGCTGCGCCACAGCCCGCTCCCGTATTTAATAAGAGGGTTTTGCGAGAATAGTCACTCTCGTTACAATGGTGTAATAACGGTGAAGCCACCACGGACCATATTTTAGTTCTTGTGGACCACTGGTGGTCTGCGGGCCATAGATTGGGAACCACTGATCTACACTGTGGAAGGACTTCAGTTTGACACCACTTTCTGGGCCATTTCTCAAGACTATAGAGTCCTGTGAGTCATAGTTTAGTGAGGCCTCAATGCACCTAGGCAGAGAAGGCAAAAGACCGTGTAGAACTACAACTCTCAAGGTTCCATAGCACTGAGCCAAGGCAGTTAAAGCGAGGTCAAGCTGCATTCATCCTACAATGCAGATGCCCTCTCAAAATGGAATCAAACTCAATTAACTCTGTGATGTAGACACACCCTTAGAAAAACAGCTGGCTCGAACCTTACATCAGAACCCTTCCTACTGAATCCAAGGGAGAAACAACATCCCGGCAAACTGAAATGTGATACAGTAGAGTCTCATTTATCCAAGCTAAACGGGCCGGCAGAACCTCGGGTAAGCGAATATCTTGGATAAGAAGGAGGGATTAAGGAAAAGCATATTAAACAACAAATTAGGTTATGATTTTACAAATTAAGCGCCAAAACATCATGTTATACAACAAATTTGGCAGAAAAAGTAGTTCAATATGCAGTAATGTTATGTTGCAATTACTGTATTTACAAATTTAGGACCAAAATATCACAATATATTGAAAACATATTGGGGATGGGCTGTGGCGCAGGCTGTTGAGCAGCTGCAATAAATCACTCTGACCATGAGGTCATGAGTTTGAGGACAGCCGGTGGCGGGGTAAGCACCCGTCAATTAAAAATAAAAAATAGCCCCTGCTCGTTGCTGTCCTAGCAACCCGAAAGGTAGTTGCATCTGTCAAGTAGGAAATAAGGTACCACTTATTAAAAAAGTGGGGAGGCAAGGTTAACTAATTTACGACCTGGAATGAGGAAGTGCGGTCAGAGTGGATGATGAAGCAGCTGCTCCCCCCGTGGCCAGAATCGAACATCCCCTCCGGAGAAGGTTAAATTGCCTCTGCGTCTGTCTGTCTGTTGTCTCTGTCTCGGTTCGATGTGTTTATGGGCATTGAATGTTTGCCCTATGTGTGTATAATGTGATCCGCCCTGAGTCCCCTTCGGGGTGAGAAGGGCGGAATATAAATACTGTAAATAAATAAATTAATTAATAAATAAAACATTGACTACAAAAATGCCTTGGATAATCCAGAACCTTGGATAAGCGAGTGTTGGATAAGTGAGACTCTACTGTACTTTCCATCCCATGGGAGACCTATAGATTTTTAAATGGAAGGGATTCAGTTTGTTGGCCTGCTTGCTTAGAATTACAAGTTGAGCAACCCTTCTCCAGAATCCAAAATGCTCCAAAACTCAATATTGTCCTCCATTTGTGGCTGAGAGAGTGATACCTTAGCTCTCCGGTGGTTCAGTGTAACCAAACTTTGTTTCAAGAGGAAGCAGAGGAGAATAAAAGAGATATTTTGACACCAATACAAAAATTTCAGGTCCCAATTTTTTTTTTAGTACAGATTGAATATTCCAAAATCTAAAATGGTCTCCATGGATTGGCTGAGATAGTGGCACCTTTGCTGTATAATGGTTTGCGTGTCACACTCACAGTCCCGTGATAAGGTCACCGTGTGTTGGAGATGGCATGAAGGCACATCAAAGCACATAAATGCGGAATGTATATTTATAGGTGTGCCGAAATATATACCTGCGTCACTCGTCGGTGGCACCTGGCGCTTGTGCCGCGGTGCCCATTCCTCCTCCGTGCCGTGTTACAATCCTCAAGGGAGTGAATTGAGAAGAAGGAGCATCAGCGATGGTCGGGACGGCTGATGATGATTGATCTGTTTACGTCTTCTGCTCCGAGGATGAGAGCCTCTCGTCTTGTTCCCTTTGCATGGAGTGGCAGCCAATGAAAGGATAATCGCCTCTTTGGGGGGATAATGCGCCCAATTATGTGCAGAATTAACTCCAGTCGGTTTCAGGTGTCGCTCCCCTTGCCCGCACATCAATCTCCACATTCCTTCTGGCATTGCGAGACCGAGACGTCAATGGAGCAGTGCATCCGCTCCGGGTTTCAGTGCGAACTCTCTGATGGCAGAAGGAAAATGTGCCAATGTGATCCATAAGGAACCCAGATTGGTGGCCAGCTCCAAAGTTAGTGTGATGGCAGTTTTAATAGGGACAAAAACCTTTGATGCTGCATGCAGTCATGCCGGCCCCATGACTTTGGAGGTGTCTAAGGACAACACTGGCTCTTCGGCTTAGAAATAGAGATGAGCACCAACCCCCAGAGTCGGACACGACTGGACTTGACATCAGGGGAAACCTTTACCTTTACCCAAAACCTTTGAGGAACAGTTTTCAGCAGAATTAGTGCAGCTTAGCACCAGTTTGAGGATGCGTCTACACTGTGGAATTAATGTAGTTTCAAAATGCTTTCATTTTTGTGGCTCCATGCAATGGAATCCTGGGAATTGTGGTTTTGCAAGGTCTTTAGCCTTCTCTGCCCAAGAGTTCTAGTGCCTCCCCAAACTACAAATCCCAAACTATTTATTTATTTATTTATATCCCACCCTTCTCATTCTGAAGGGGACTCAGGGCGGCTTACGAGTTATATATACATACAATATATTATATTATTAGTATAGCACAATGTAATTTATTTACAGTATTTATATTTATTTACAATATTTATATTCTGCCCTTCTCACCCTGAAGGGGACTCAGGGCGGATCACATTATATACATATAGGGAAAACATTCAATTCCCATATGCACATAAAACTGAGACAGAGACAGACGCAGAGGCAATTTAACCTTCTCCTGAAGGGATGTTTGATTCTGTCCACAGAGGGGAGCAGCTGTTTCATCATCCACTGTGATGGCTCTTCCTCATTCCAACATCGTAAATTAGTTAAATTTGCCTCCCCACTTTATAAGTGGTACCTTATTTCCTACTTGATAGATGCAACTATCTTTTGGGTTGATAGGTCAGCAATGAGCAGGGGCTCACCCCGCCACGGGCTGTCCTCGAACTCATGACCTCATGGTCAGAGTGATTTATTGCAGCAGGCTGCTCACCAGCCTGCACCACAGCCCGACCCCAATATAAGCACTATATAAGCATTATATATTATTACTAGCTGTGCCCTGCCACACGTTGCTGTGGCCCATTGGAATAGCTCCGGTTTTTGGAGTTTTTTAGGCCCTGTGGAGGTTCTTGACGTGATATTTTTTGGTTTCAACCTCGAGGCGTGGATGATGGATTGTGTTGTGAAATTTCAAGGTTGGGGGGTGTTTAGTTTTGTTGTTTTGCTCGGTGCCAGAATTCCATCACTCTTTTATATATATAGATATTGCACAATACCACTATATTGCAATATTATTAATAATATTACATGTGATATAAATATACAATTATAATAGTTTATTATTATTACATTGTATTACTTCATAATATTATCAATATGAAGCACTTCAAGTTCTGACTAAACCCACAGTGGATATATTTCCCTTCTGATGTAGAGATCCATGAACCACCACTAAAGAAGTTCTGTTTCTGTGGGTTTGAGATATCTTTGGGTTCAGCACCAAGGATAGCTCCTGTAATGTTCGGACTAAAACCTGCATTGGATATGTTCTCCTGTTGAGATGGAGATGCATGATCCGCACAAAGGGACCTCGGACTGATGTTTCCAGCCTCCAAATTGGATTTACATCTATAAATGCTTAATAGGAGTTGAGCGAATGCCTCGATCGTTGCTAACACACTTAGCAGGGAGGTGTCTGAGCGGAATGGGTTCCTGGGCTTAGCAGATGGTTGCTTTATTAACCCACGTGAGCCAAATGCAAAAGGATGCTGGTTCGGCATCCAAAATGAACTGGGACAGCCTTTGCCATGCGATAAAACTTTGGCCCATTGAGGTCGTGGAGCATCGAGCTCCATATATGAATTCACACCAAGAGTTTGCATGTCATGCTTCCAAAAAGTTCCCATAATGTCGTTGTGGAGGTTTGATTTCTGTACTGACCACATGGTAGTTGTGTGCCCTCATGTCATTTTGGACTCATTTCGGAGACTAAGATGAACCTATTAAGGGATTTTGTGGGGCTGAGACTATGTGACTCATTCGTTCATTCAAACCCAGCTGAATTTCATCCATCCCCTTCCAAAGCCAGTCTGGAGACTTCCATTTTTCGTTGGAGTTCATCTCAAAACAGTGGCATTTTGTATGAGTTGTTGTCCCCATTCTGAGAAGATATGCAGAAGAAAATAGAGGTGTTTGGCATAGCATGGGTTTTGGACTTCTTTAAGGGAGTATTTTAAGTCCTTTCAAGGTTTCTCAGTGGATTGACGGCAAAGATTGTCTCAGAATTGTGCTGTAGGTTTTCAAAATATAGTGGGAGTTTGGGATGGCTTTGGGGAAAGGATGGAGATTTCAGGGGCCACAGAAAATGGGGTTCAGGAGTTATATGTAATCTATATGCTGCTAATGCATATAATACACTCACTACATATGCATATAATGCACTCACATGTGGTTCCTATCTTCAAGAAGGGAAAAAAGAACGACCCAAACAATTACTGTCCGGTCAGCCTCACATTGATACCAGGCAAGATTCTGGAAAAGATCATTAAGGAAGTGGTCTGCAAACACTTAGAAACAAATGCGGTCATTGCTAATAGTCAACACGGATTTACCAAAAACAAGTCATGCCAGACTAATCTGATCTCTTTTTTCGATAGAGTTACGAGTTGGGTCGATACAGGGAATGCTGTGGATGTAGCGTATCTGGATTTCGGTAAGGCCTTCGACAAAGTCCCCCACGACCTTCTGGCAAGGAAACTAGTAAAATGTGGGCTAGACAAAACTACGGTTAGGTGGATCTGTAATTGGCTAAGCAAACAAACCCAAAGGGTGATTCTCACCAATGCGTCGTCTTCATCTTGGAGAGAAGTCACGAGTGGAGTGCCGCAGGGCTCCGTCCTGGGCCCGGTTCTGTTCAACATCTTTATTAACGACTTAGACGAAGGGTTAGAAGGCACGATCATCAAGTTTGCAGATGACACCAAACTGGGAGGGAGAGCCAACACTCCAGAAGACAGGAGCAGAATTCAAAACGATCTTGACAGACTAGAGAGATGGGCCGAAACTCACAAAATGAAGTTCAACAGGGACAAATGCAAGAGACTTCACTTTGGCAGAAAAAATGGAAATCAAAGATACAGAATGGGGGACGATGCCTGGCTAGACAGCAGTGTGTGCGAAAAAGACCTTGGAGTCCTCGTGGACAAGTTAAACATGAGCCAACAATGTGATGCAGCAGCTAAAAAAGCCAACGGGATTCTGTCCTGCATCAATAGGGGAATAGCGTCTAGATCCAGGGAAGTCCTGCTCCCCTCTATTCTGCCTTGGTCAGACCACGTTACCTGGAATCACACTGTGTCCAATTCTGGGCACCGCAGTTGAAGGGAGATGTTGACAAGCTGGAAAGCGTCCAGAGGAGGGCGACTAAAATGATTAAGGGTCTGGAGAACAAGCCCTATGAGGAGCAGCTTAAAGAGCTTGGCATGTTTAGCCTGCAGAAGAGAAGGCTGAGAGGAGACATGATAGTCATGTACAAATACGTGAAGGGAAGTCATAGGGAGGAGGGAGCAAGCTTGTTTTCTGCTGCCCTGCAGACTAGGACACAATGGAACAATGGCTTCAAACTACAGGAAAGGAGATTCCGCCTGAACATCAGGAAGAACTTCCTCACTGTGAGGGCTGTTCGACAGTGGAACTCTCTCCCCGGGGCCGTGGTGGAGGCTCCTTCTTTGGAGGCTTTTAAGCAGAGGCTGGATGGCCATCTGTCGGGGGTGCTTTGAATGCGATTTCCTGCTTCTTAGCGGGGGGTTGGACTAGATGGCCCATGAGGTCTCTTCCAATTCTACTATTCTATGGTTCTATGATTCTACTGTTGTGTGTGTATACAGGTAGACAGATACATACATACATACACACACACATAAATGCATACAACTAGCTGACAAAACACAACTGCCATTTGGGAGGAAGAGAGCTCAGTTGCCGACTCCTGCCAAATTCCCATCGCTGAAATTACAATCCGTAGCAATTGCAATTAAAACTGGCGGGTACATAACGACGCTTGCAAAATTTCCAACTGCGGTAAGAGGCCCTCATTTTTGTAATCCTCCCTTATTTTCCCTTTTGTATTTTATGCTGAAACACCAGCAGAGATTGTGCCCAGAAAGAGGTTGATGACGCTCTCTGCCATCCGCCACCATTTGTTGGGCGAGGAAATGTGGGTATTATATCGACTCGGGATACAGAGATAACAACCCCGGCAATCCCATTATGGGGACTTTTTGAGAGAGCGGCAACACACCAAAGCGCTGGGTAATTGGCACAAAGGGAGTGCTCTTAGCAGCTGTCGGTTCGGCTTCTAGAGCATGAATGCTGAACAACGAAGGGAAGAATGAGCTGAAGCCTTTCAGGGCCAGAACTGAAACTCAGGGCCCAGGGATGAAGGTTCGCCGCATTGTAAAGTATATCTCATACCAGAGAGAAAAGGCCTTTACATAGAGAACGTATTATCTGGTTGTCATTTAGTGAATGGAGGGAGGCATGTGTGTCTTCCAAACAAATGTAATTCCTTTATTGGTTTTTATCTGTTGTGGATTCTTCTCCTTTACAACTCTAGAATCCAAAGGAAGGAAGGAAGGGAGGGAAGGAGGGAGGGAGGGAGGGAGGGAGAGGAAGGGACCACTAGGACCAAGGAAGGGAGATAGGTAGGTAGGATAGAACTAGATGAGACCACAAGGGCCATCCAGTCCAAGGAAAGAAAAAAGGCGTTGCTGATGGCTTAACTGATGATTTAGAGAGGATTGTGATCTTTCCTGTGGCACAAAGTGATGGGCCCTCAAGTTTGAGAAATGATGGTTTTTTTCTGTAAGAAAGGTGCCCCTGGTGGCACAGTGTGTTAAAGCACTGAGCTGCTGAATTTGCGGACCAAAAGGTGCCAGGTTCAAATCTTGGGAGCGGAATGAGCGCCCGCTGTTAGCCCCAGCTCCTGTCAACCTAGCAGTTCGAAAACATGCCAATGTTAGTAGATCAATAGGTACCGCTCCGGTGGGAAGGTAACTTACTTACTTACTTACTTAGGCGATCCCTCGTAGCTCGAGGACGATTGTCTTCCATCTTGGGGGTGGGTTCTTAGGTGGCTGAAGAGACCGATTCTTGACCCGCATATTCTCCTGCAGTGAGGACATTGGTTTCCAGGTGGAAGGCGGTCCCGGTCGGGGTTATCTTGACGCTCCTTCCTCTTGGCACGTTTCTCCCTTAAGCCCTCGGTTCGTGCCTCTTCGAACTCCGCAGCACTGCTGGTCACAGCTGACCTCCAATTAGAGCGCTCAAGGGCCAGGGCTTCCCAGTTCTCAGTGTCTATGCCACAGTTTTTAAGGTTGGCTTTGAGCCCATCTTTAAATCTCTTTTCCTGCCCACCAACATTACGTTTCCCATTCTTGAGTTTGGAGTAGAGTAACTGCTTTGGGAGACGGTGATCGGGCATTTGGACAACGTGGCCAGTCCAGCAGAGTTGATGGCGTAGGAGCATCGCTTCAATGCTGGTGGTCTTTGCTTCCTCAAGCACGCCGACATTTGTCCGCCTGTCTTCCCAAGAGATTTGCAGGATTTTTCTGAGGCAACGCTGATGGAAACGCTCCAGGAGTTTGGTGTGACGTCTGTAGACCGTCCACGTTTCGCAGGCGTAGAGCAGGGTTTGGAGGGGAATGGCTTTGTAAACAAGCACCTTGGTATCTCTATGGATGTTCTGATCATCAAACACTCTCTGCTTCATTCGGAAAAATGCTGCACTCGCAGAGCTCAGGCGGTGTTGTATTTCAGTGTCGATGTTGACTTTTATGGAGAGGTGGCTGCCAAGGTAGCGGAAATGGTCAACGTTTTCTAATGTGACACCGTTAAGCTGTATTCCTGGCTTTGCAGAGGGATTAGCTGGTGCCTTTTGGAAGAGCACTTTGGTTTTCTCGATGTTCAATGAGAGGCCGAGCTTCTCGTATGCTTCTGCAAAGGTGTTGAGAGTGGCTTGTAGGTCTTCTGAGTGCGCACAGACTACGTTGTCATCAGCATATTGGAGTTCTATAACAGATGTTGTGGTGACCTTGGTTTTGGCTTTCAGGGAAGGTAACAGCGCTCCATGCAGTCATGCCGGCCACATGACCTGGAGGTGTCTATGGACAACGCCGGCTCTTCGGCGTAGAAATGGAGATGAGCACCAACCCCTGAGTCGGTCACGACTGGACTTAACATCAGGGGAAACCTTTACCTTTCTGTAAGAAAACTAGCTCAGAAAGTGCAGGGCCTCAAGGGCATTCAGGGGAGTCAGACGTAGCAACAGCAGATAAGGAATCGAGGGAGGAGCTGAGTGATAAGGAGGGCTCCCATGGGGACACACCTGCAGCTATGAAGATCAACATGACTCTTTGTTTACAAATCAGAGCAAAAAATAGATTGCGTCATTCAGAGAGATTACTTGGGAAAGTTGTGAAAGAAATTCATGGGAAACGGAATGCTTTCATGGGTATCCAGAGCCGGCCCTAGGTATTTTTCAAGTGTAGGCGAACAGAATTTGGCACCCCCCCCCCCCAAAAAAAAACAATCATTGAAAATTAAAAGTGTTGGATAAGCGAAAATGTTGGATAATAAGGCGGGATTAAGGAAAAGCTTATTAAACATCAAATTACATTAAGATTTTACAAATTAAGCACCAAAGCATCATGTTTTACAACAAATCAACAGAAAAAGCAGTCTCAACTGCGCCCCCGTATGTTTGGCTCCCGAAGCGACCGCTTAATTCGCCTCATTGTTGGACCGGCTCTGTGGGTATCTATTTTTTTCCCCGTGTCAGGAGCAAGTTGAGAAACTGCAAGTCGCTTCTGGTGTAAGAGAATTGGCCGTCTGCAAGGACGTTGTCCAGGGGATGCCCGAATGTTTTGTTTTTATCATCCTTGTGGGAGGCTTCTCTCATGTCCCATGGGTGTCTATTAAACAACAAGTTGTTTGCCTTAAGGTCAGTTCAGGCAACACTGCATTAGAGTGAGAAGCTAAGCCTAAGTTCTCTTGTTCCTCATTCAAGTCATGCTTTGATTTTGGATATAATATATCTTAAAAGTTTTTTATGTTCCTGTTCATGTACTCCTGTTCAAGTCTTACTAGTATATCTTCCTGATTGTGGACTTTTGCTATATCTGTGATTCCTGGCTGTTCCTGGACTTTGTCACCTTTGGAACTTTATGAGATATTGGGATTATTGTTTGGTTCTCACTTTTTGCTAAACCTTTTTGGATTATATATTTTCTTTTCTTATTCCTGATTTTTATATGCTTTTATATGCTGTTTGCTTATATTCCTGGACTCTTGTGTGGCACATTTGGCATAGGTATTTCCAGGCCTAGAATACAACAAAAGGAAAGAACGAAGCAACAAAAGAACAAAGGAATGAAGGATAGAACTAGATGGACCATAAGGGTCCATCCAGTCCAAAAGACATATATTGTTTTGGAATCAGAACTGAATGCAAATGCATGTGCCTGGGCATTTGGTTATGCGTTTACTAGATCTTTGGGTGTTTGGTTACGCAATGTTGCCCTTTGCCCAATGGAGGCTTGATCCTGCCTACAGAACATTATTCCATGGCAAACGTGATGTTAGCCTCCGCATCCTCATGTAGGCCCTCATTCCCACGTCCCTGCTTCCAAATGAATTGTGAATCCGCATCCCTCCCAGAATGCTTAATTTTCTTTTTCGGAGCCACGAAATAAGCGCTTTATCACCAGAGGCAACCAATTACGCCGAGCCCATTATCGCCGGGGAAGGGTGAGTCGCGCATGTTGATGAAGCGCAAGCGGGAATAAATATAGAAAACGCCTCGATGGCGGAGCATTTTGCAGAAATTTGCGCTGGCCGTAAAACGAGAGCTTTATCAATGAGTTATGAGAATCAATAAGAAGGTATTGCTTTTTATAACCTCGGAACGAGGAGTACTTCAGAATGACGTGTGTTTAGGTGTCCTTGAGAGAACATATGCCTTTGCCGTGTCACATCTAAATCCACTTGAGCATTTTCTATAGACTTGCTTTGCATGACTTGCATTATAGGAATTGACTCTGGGTTTTAGTCCAAACTTTAACACATCCGTCCAAGGTAGAGAAACCTTTCCCTCAAATAGGTAAACCTCTTTGGATAGTTTATTTGCTATTGTGTGCCTTCAAGTCCTTTCCAATTTATGGGCCCGGGCTGTGGCGCAGGCTGGAGAGCAAGCCAGCTGCAACCAGCTGCAATGAATCACTCTGACCAGGAAGTCATGAGTTCGAGGCCCGCTCGTGGCCTGTGTTTGTCTTGTCTTTGTTCTATGTTAAAAGGCATTGAATATTTGCCTATATGTGTAATGTGATCCACCCTGAGTCCCCTTTGGGGTGAGAAGGGCGGAATATAAATGCTGTAAATAATAATAATAATAATAATAATAATAATAATAATAATAATAATAATAATAATCCGAGGATGAGAGTATGTGACTTGACCAATGTGTTTCCATGGCCAAGCAGGGATTTGAACCTAGATTTCTAGACGCATAATTCAATGACAGGTCTTATGTACTTAGTAAGTTCTGCTGGGAATCTTTTCTGCTGGGTTTTGGTCCAAACTTTGAAGGATCTGTTCAAGGTGCTAAGTCTACTGTGAGAATATAGTTCAGTACTTCAATAGCTACAGTATTTTAAATTCAAACTAAAACTCAAGCAGAAAAGTCACCAACACACAAATATTTTTGTTACTATTTATTATTACTTTAAAAAACCACTCCAAGTGTCGAGTTTCTCAGAGAACGGCACAAAGCTTGAGAAAAAAATCCCGTTAACATACCTTTAACCCCTCTTTAATGCTTACAAGTCAGATAGGATTGTTACTTTGCACAGCAAAGAAGTAAATTCATTCCACTCGATGCACCACTTTTGACGTATAATTGCCTTACATTTTTCTTACCATAAAAAAACCCACACATTTATTTCAGGTACTTGTGCCTTGTTAATACCAGGCTCTGCCATTTCTTCTTGAAAAAAAGCTCATAAACATTAGCTGTTGCAGTGCAGAGTAGACTGAATGCAGTCTGATAAGCTTTTGATTGCCAAGGCTCAATGCTACGGAATCCTGGGAGTTGTAGTTTTGCCTCTACGGCCAGGGCCGTAGCCAGAAAAAAAAAATCAGGGGTGTGTGTTTGAAACTTTTTTTTAAAGCAAATCGTGAAGAATAGTTTCATAACACAAAATAATTTAAATAGTATGGTTCATTCTATAGTCTATATTTTTATACTGACTTAATCAAATTAATTTTCTATTTTACTTACAAAGTTTCAAGTCTTAAACTAACTAAAACTAACTAATTAATAGTTTATACTTACAGAAAATACAACAACATCTGTTGGAAACATTTGAAAACTGTGTCAATACACTTTGACAGAAATCAGGCTCCATTGATAAACTTCAGAGTGCAAATCTAGTCAGTCTTTCTTGCACCATTGTGCTTCTTATTTATGTTTTCAAACTTTGGTGACTCACCCAGGCAACAACTTACTAAGAGTTTATTCTAAAGCGAGTGGGGAAGGTAAACCTCCTCTGCTACAGGACGTGCCTTCCTTAAGGCAGCCCAGGAAGGGAACTCTGCTTAGTGCAGCCACCCAAACCTCCAGCCCAGCCCTTATGCTCTATGGGTGGGCCAACTTGGCTGGTAACTTCACCAAACTCCAACTTCCATATCTGACCAAAGCAGAAGAGAGGGGCACTATGACTCCCTTTATCCCAGACATTAGACTCCTATTGATGCAGCCTAGAATTGCATGGGCTTTCTAAGCTGCCAAATGATTTCCAGCTCCCAGCTTCTTCTTTTTTCCGAAGGCGAGAAGAAGAATGCCACATCCTCTTTACAGACGGAAAAACCATTCAACACTCCCCTGTAAGTTATTTTCCAATTTAACAAGAAGAGGCGAGTCAGGAGCAAGTAACGTATTGCCAAAATGTTCCGCTGGAGCTTGAACCGTACCCAAGTCATTTCGACAATGACTTCGGGGCAATTTATGTCTCGACGTTGGACGGCTTTGAAGCTTTGGCTGTGCCAGCAAGTTCCATTTTTAGGTTAGGTTTCTGCAGGAAAGGAAACCGCTTGGACATCCGTTAGCAAAATAATCCTTTCGATCTTTTCTAACAGGGAGGCATCGTGTGTAGGCACAGGGAGGAAATGAATGAATAGCCATCGGGGAGTTGGTGACCTTCGAGACAGGGGAACTGGGAGCCGGCTAAAGGTTTTGGTCCGATTTGTAGAAAGAACAATTTCAACCTGAATATTTAATGCACTCTCCAAAGTGCTGAACCTATTTGGAGCCAAGCACCTTGGACAGATCTTTGGGCAAACCCAGAGAGTGAATGTCAAAGTTGCTAGTGCTTTCGTTGAATGCTCAAGCGATTGAGCATAAAAAAGCAAGCAAGGAGCAGAAAACACATTGTTGATCGCAGGATTGTCTTGTGATTTGCCTCTGAGTAAGCAACTGGGCCCCTCTTGGCATGAATAGCATGGCACAGATCTCCATAAAAAAGCAAGCAAGCAAGCAAAGAAGTAGCAGAAAACACGTTGTTGATAACAGGATTGTCTTGTGATTTGTGATTTGTGAGCAACTGGGCTGCTTTGGCACAAAGAGCATTGCATGGATCGGGCAGAAGGCCCCTCGAAATAGCCATCCGATGTGCCAAGCGTGACTCACGGAAGGGAGCTGTGCCGCCGGAGCACCCTTTGACAGGTTTCTCTTCGCTTAGCAACCGCGCATCAGCCAGTCCCAGCCAAAGGGAAGCGGCCCCCGCTCCATCTCCAACCCTTTCCCGACTTGCCAAATATGTCGCTGTTGCGTGTGTTTATTATGACACATTTCTAATCTAACTAGCCGTGCCCACCAGGAGCATCTGGGATGGCGAACAGGAAGCAAAAATGTGCCACCGGAAATGAAGACACTACCACCTTGGGATCACCAAGGCAGAGAGGATAAGGGAAACTCTGACCCAGCTCTATCCCTCTACCACACATTTGCCACTATGGGTCGGTAGTGTCCATGTGTTGGGGAATCTCTTCTTGGTTGCAGTGCGAATTCCAACTTCTCTGCAGAGGTCCATCTTGGTACACATTTTCAACTCTATCCAGCACCTACGGCTCTCCTTTAGGTTTTCAGGCAGGATTCTTTCCTGAATTGATTTCTAGATCCCTAGTGATCCTTACTTGGTGATCTTCAAAACCAGGAGGAATTGGGCCTGACTTTGCTTAGAATCCAAACCCAGAAAGGATGGAAGACACTCAGTGGTAAAACCGATGAGAAACAGCAACTTCAATGGCATGGGAGCTGTGGTTTGGTGAGACCCCAACATAGTTGGCACAGAAATCTTACGCCTTATAATAATAATAATAATAATAATAATAATAATAATAATAATAAGCCATCAGAACAAATGCAATTAAGGCCAAGATCAAAAAATCAGCTGATGACCCAAAATGCAGACTGTGCAAGGAAACTGACGAAACCATTGATCATATCCTCAGCTGCTGTAAGAAAATCGCACAGACAGACTACAAACAGAGGCACAACTATGTGGCCCAAATGATTCATTGGAACTTATGCCTCAAGTACCACCTCCTTGCAGCAAAGAACTGGTGGGATCACAAACCTGCAAAATATTGGAAAATGAGCATGCAAAGATACTGTGGGACTTCCGAATCCAGACTGACAAAGTTCTGGAACACAACACACCAGACATCACAGTTGTGGAAAAGAAAAAGGTTTGGATTATTGATGTCGCCATCCCAGGTGACAGTTGCATTGACGAAAAACAACAGGAAAAACTCAGCCGCTATCAGGACCTGAAGATTGAACTTCAAAGACTCTGGCAGAAACCAGTGCAGGTGGTCCTGGTGGTGATGGGCACATTGGGTGCCGTGCCAAAAGATCTCAGCCGGCATTTGGAAACAATGGACATTGACAAAATCACAATCTGCCAAAGGCCACCCTACTGGGATCTGCGTGCATCATCTGAAAATACATCACACAGTCCTAGACACTTGGGAAGTGTTCAACTTGTGATTTTGTGATATGAAATCCAGCATGTCTATCTTGTTTGCTATGTCATAATAACAACAACAACAACAACAACAACAACAACAACAACAACAACTTCTTTATTCTTATACCCCGCCCCATCTCCCCGAAGGGACTCGGGGCGGCTTACATGGGGCCATACCCGGACGCAACAGCACAAAATCAAAACAAGAACAATGAACAAATCAGCCAACAATAAAACTTCAACATGGATAAAACAATTATAAAAGGTCAATATACAAAATGATGTTAAAATCATGAGTTGGATCAAAAGATCTGGGCTAAGGTGCAGAAAAAATGTCAAGTCATCAGGGAGGGGTAATTACACAGCAGGTGTAAGTAATTAAAGTGCTAAGTGTATCCTGAGAAAGCCTTGTTGAAATGCCCAGGATTCTATAGCATTTTGACAGTCAAAGTGGCATCAAACTGCATTCATTCTCCAGTGTAGATGCACCCTGAGCCATACCTCTATCTATTCCCATTTTAGACAGTCTGCAGTTACTCTGTGTTTCTCTCTCATGTTATAGTTTGTCATCCTCTCTCCATGATTGAAATAGGAAGGTTATAAACTTTCCCAGCATATGTAAAGTAAAGGTAAAGGTTTTCCCCTGACATTAAGTCCAGTTGTGTCCGACTTTGGGGGTTGGTGCTCATCTCCATTTCGAAGCCGAAGAGCCGGCGTTGTCTGTAGACACCTACAAGGTCATGTGGCCAGCATGACTGCATGGAGTGCCGTTGTCTTCCTGCCGGAGCAGTACCTCTTGATGTGATGAGGAACTGAAAAATATGGATTTTTAGACATATATTGTATGCACATTAGAAGCAGTGAAATGTAGAAAAATCAGGCTCTCTCTGTGTTAAATTTTAGGGATGCACAAGCTGACAGGACAAGCTGGGAGAAGGGGGGCCAGTTTTCTATACATTCCAGTGTGAATTGGTTCATAGTACAGCTTGACAGGTCAAGAGTGGCCTCTTGATGGATCTCTCTTTTGGTGTCTGTGACTTGCTACAAGCTTTTAGAGTGCTTAGATAGAAAAATGCTGATTGTGCATATTTGCCCATATATGTAAGCATGTGAAGTGACGTACTAATGACGAGATGTATGTAGAAGCATGTTCTTTGTCTGAAAATGTATAAAAGGCAAGTCAACGCCTTGATCGTCTCTCTGGTTTTGCTTTTTGGAAAAGATTCCACTTCCAGGGACTCAGCTGAAATAATAAACCGGACTTTTTGGCCTTTCAAAAGGATCTTTCTTTGCATTATCTCTCTCTTCATCTACAACAGATCTACTCACATTTGCATGTTTTCCAACTGCTAGGTTGGCAGAAGTTGGGGCTAACAGCAGGTGCTCACTCCGCTCCCCAGATTTGAACCTGCAACCTTTCGGTCTGCAAGTTCAGTAGCTCAGCGCTTTAATATGCTGCACCACCGGAGGCTGCAAGCATACTTCCCGGCATAACTTATCATGAAAACTTTAGTCTGTATAAGTAAAGTAACTTCATATATTCTCATGAAAACTTTAGTATTTATAAGTAAAGCCCCTTCATATGTCTTCAGCAAAGAAGACATCTCTCGGTGCACCACAATCAGATGGGAATGGTTTTTGCTCCCAAATATCAATTGCGTGCGAGATAATATTACCGTCCTTTCTATTCCCTTTAGATCGGAGGCTCCAAATCTTCGGTATGAAGATATATAACACCTGAATTGCGTCAAGGAGTTATGAAGCCCATGACACCAGCGTGAACTTTTAACAATTCCAGCCTGAATCATGCCTGCTCCTCATAAACACAGTAGCCAAAGGATCTGTGATAAACGGCAAGGGATTTGGAATGCTGCTTTTTTCCGAAAGGGCAACAATATACACCGTCCAGATAAGGCTTCGGCTATTCATCTTGTATCTGCATTCCATAATAAAATCATCATGATCTATAGACGGAAAGGTCAGCCTTCAATTAGCTCAGGCATGTCAGGATTTTTATTTTGGCCATTTCCCTGCAGTTCCAGCACATGAAATATGCATATTTTGCTCTCTCCGCATACATTGCGATGAGCGCAACGTGGAGGGATATGTAGGATATACGCAAATACCAAGCAGCCCTTCCTTCGTGGTCCAGATGACGGTGCATATATAAAAAGGGGAAGGTTTGACGTCTCAGGCTGATCAGCAGATGCAGCCGTCTCTTCTCTGTTGGTTTACTAAAGCTGAATCTGTACCTCCTTATGCTAATGCGCCAGATCAGTCACGAAATTGACAATGATGAAATCGTGTTTACATTGCAGGCTTGTAGGCCTGAGTTTCATTTGCATGCTAACGATCCAGAGTTCTGCTCCACTAACGTAGAATCCTAGAAATGGAAGAGACCTCCAAGTGCCATCCAGTCCAACCCCATTCTGACACCATCAAAACCCTCCTGACAGATGGCCATCCAACTTCAATATTTATAATTTATGGAGAAATTAGGCTATGGAATCATAGACTCATCGAGGTGGAAGAGACTTTTATTTATTTACAGCATTTATATTCTGCCCTTCTCACCCTGAAGGGGACTCAGGGCGGATCACATTACACATATAGGCAAACATTCAATGCCTTTTAACATAGAACAAAGACAAACAAACATAGGCTCCGAGCGGGCCTCGAACTCATGACCTCCTGGTCAGAGTGATTCATTGCAGTGATTCATTGCAGCTGCTCTCCAGCCTGCGCCACCAATCCAACTTCATTCTGGCCACCAAAACCCTCCTGACAGATGGCCATGCAGCCTCATAAACATTAGTACATTCATAGACAAATAGGGCTATAGAATCATAGACTCATCAAGTTGGAAAAGACCTGATGGCCATCCAGTCCAACTTCATTCTGACACCATCAAAACCCTCTTGACAGATAGCCATCCAATGTCATAAACATTAGTACATTCATGGATAAATAGGCCTGTGGAATCATAGACTCATTGAGTTGAAAGAGACACCAGGGACCATCCAGTCCAATTTCATTCTGACACCATCTAAACCTTCCCAACAGATGGCCATGTAACCTCTCAATGTTAGGTTCATGGAGAGATAAGGCGATGGAATCAAGCACTCATCGAGTTGGAATAGATTCCGAAGGCCATCCAGTCCAATCCTTTTCTTCCAGATAGGGAGACACCATCAAAACCCTCCTGAGAGATGACCATCCAGCTGTATAAACATTAGCAGGTTTATGGGGAAATACGGCTATAAAATCATAGACATTTTCCAACTTGTGCACATCCTTCTTCAATTGGTTTGCCCAGAAGTTATTATTCCAGATGAGCTCTGACCAAAGCAGGAGAAAGTGGGACTATCACTTCCCTCGATCTGGACACTAGACTCCTCTTGATGCAACCTTTGGCCTTTTCAGCTCCTGCATTACACTATAATAATAATAATAATAATAATAATAATAATAATAATAATAAGCCAGTCAATGTGGTCCCAGTGGTGATCGGCACACTGGGTGCAGTGCCTAAAGACCTTGGCCTGCACTTAAACACAATAGGCGCTAACAAAATCCCAACCTGCCAGCTGCAGAAGGCCACCTGACTGGGATCTGCGTGCATTATTCTCCGATACATCACACAGCGCTGGACACTTGGGAAGTGTCCGATGTGTGCTCCAATTCAACAGCCAGCAGAGTGTCTGCTGTGGACTCATCTTGTTGTGTTTCAATAATAATAATAATAATAATAATAATAATAATAATAATATGGCTCATGAATGGGACACTGAAGAAAGAGACAGAAGGCCTGGTCCTTGCAGCCCAGGAGCAAGCCATCAGAACAAAGGCAATTCAGGCCAAGATCGAAAAATCAGCTGATGACCCAAAATGCAGACTCTGCAAGGAAACCATGGATCATATCCTCAGCTGCTGTAAGAAAATCGCACAGACAGACTACAAACAGAGGCACAACTATGTGGCCCAAATGATTCATTGGAACTTATGCCTCAAGTACGACCTCCCAGCAGCAAAGAACTGGTGGGATCACAAACCTGCAAAAGTATTGGAAAATGAACATGCAAAGATACTGTGGGACTTCCGAATCCAGACTGACAAAGTTCTGGAACACAACACACCAGACATCACAGTTGTGGAAAAGAAAAAGGTTTGGATTATTGATGTCGCCATCCCAGGTGACAGTCGCATTGACGAAAAACAACAGGAAAAACTCAGCCGCTATCAGGACCTCAAGATTGAACTTCAAAGACTCAGGCAGAAACCAGTGCAGGTGGTCCCGGTGGTGACTGGCACACTGGGTGCCATGCCAAAAGATCTCAGCCAGCATTTGGAAACAATAGACATTGACAAAATTACAATCTGCCAACTGCAAAAGGCCACCCTGCTGGGATCTGTGCGCATCATCTGAAAATACATCACACAGTCCTAGACACTTGGGAAGTGTTCGACTTGTGATTTTGTGATAAGAAATCCAGCATGTCTATCTTGTTTGCTGTGTCATACAATAATAATAATAATAATAATAATAATAATAATAATAATAATAATAATAATAATAATAATCTGTCAACTGCAAAAGGCCACCCGACTGAGATCTGCACGCATCATCCGAAAATACCTCACACAGTCCCAGACACTTGGGAAGTGTTCGACTTGTGATTTTATGATACGAAATCCAGCATATCTATCTTGTTTGCTGTGTCATACAATAATAATAATAATAATAATAATAATAATAATAATAATAATAATAATACATCACACAATCCTAGACACTTGGGAAGTGTTCGACTTGTGACTTTGTGAAACAAAATCCAGCATATCTATCGTGTTTGCTGTGTCATACAATAATAATAATAATAATAATAATAATAATAATAATAATAATAATAATCTGTCAACTGCAAAAGGCCACCCGACTGGGATCTGCACGCATCATCCGAAAATACATCACACAGTCCTAGACACTTGGGAAGTGTTCGACTTGTGATTTTATGATACGAAATCCAGCATATCTATCTTGTTTGCTGTGTCATACAATAATAATAATAATAATAATAATAATAATAATAATAATAATAATAATATTGTCAACTGCAAAAGGCCACCCGACTGGGATCTGCACGCATCATCCGAAAATACATCACACAGTCCTAGACACTTAGGAAGTGTTCGACTTGTGACTGTGTGAAACGAAATCCAGAATATCTATCTTGTTTGCTGTGTCATACAACAACAACAGCAGCAACAACAACAACAACAACAACAACAATAATACAGTAATAATAATAATGCTTTATTTATTGACAGGTTCCACTTGGGGTCTGCCTTTTCGCTGTCGAATGTTTAAACAGACCTTTCCAATGGTTTTAAACAATCAATCCAGCACAATCTCTCTTGTTGTGCAAGGGAATCCAAGCGCACCACTGAAGCATTAAAGTGCTATGGCTTAACTTAGCAGAACACTGCTCTCTGCAGGAGAAGAAAGAGAAACGTCAATGGCGTGCCATTCCTCTGCCTTTTCTGTTGTGGATTTTAAACAAATCACTATAATTAAGGAATGAAAAGTCTCCCCTGGAGCTTGTGGCTTCCATGCGTCAGCCGTTAATGTATGCCTTCACGACGCCTTCCAATTTATGGCGACTCTGAGGAATATTCAGAGGCGGCTTTGCCACTTGTTTCCTCTCAAATAGAGCCTATAACACTCTGGATTCATTGGCAGGTCCTTCAGGGTTTGGAGAAGCTCTTTATTTTGGGGACTGACATTCCCAGAATCCCAAAGCGTAAGGGATGTTGGGAGTGACAATCCAAAAGGCCCATTTCCCTATGTTCTGGAAGCTTCAAGTTGCTTGTTGCTTTATGGGAACTCCATTAATTTTGTAGGGCTTTCTGAAGCAGTTTTGGCCACTCCCTTCCTATGAAATCGAGCCTACAGAACCTAGTATTTAATGTGTTGTCGAAGGCTTTCATGGCCGGGATCACAGGGTTGTTGTATGTCTTTCGGGCTGTGTGGCCATGTTCCAGAAGCATTCTCTCCTGACGTTTCGCCCACATCTATGGCAGGCATCCTCAGAGGTTGTGAGGTATGGAGAAAACTAAGCAAAGAGGTTAATATATATCTGTGGAAAGTCTAGGGTGAGAGAGGTCAGTGTGAATGTTGTGTAGTTAGGGTGCCCCAGAGGCAGGAAGAAGATAGCAGATAAGCTTTTCAATGCTAATTAAAGTGATTAACTACACAACATTCACACTGACCTCTCTCACCCTAGACTTTCCACAGATATATATTAATCTCTTTGCTTAGTTTTCTCCATACCTCACAACCTCTGAGGATGCCTGCCATAGATGTGGGTGAAACGTCAGGAGAGAATGCTTCTGGAACATGGCCACACAGCCCGAAAGACATACAACAACCTAGTATTTGTTGGTGAACTCCCATCCAAATCCTAGCCAAGGCTGACCCTGCTTAGCATCTGAGATCGGACAATATTTATTATTTACAACTTTCAGAGCATTTGGCCCCTCTTTTATCTTAGATTCTCATCTCAAAAGCAGAGGTTAAAGTGTTGCATTGCCCCCAGGGTGCATCTACACTGCGGAATTAATGCAGGTTTGACACCACTCAGTGCCATGAGCTCCTGGGATTTACTGTTTGGTGAGGCACCAGAACTTTTGAGTAGAGCAAGGTGAAGGCTTTGTAAAAATTACAACTCCCAGGGGTAGGTAGTCAGGCTGTGTTAATTCTGCACATAAAGGCCTTGCAAAACTACAACTCCCAAAGCATTAAAGAAGTGCCAAACTGCATTCGTTCTTCAATGTTGATGCATCATATTTTTAACATTACCTTGAAATTTATTTACACTTGATTGAACGTCTGCACTTTATCAATTAAGAGTTGTGTTTGACCTTTTTAGCTAAATAAAATCCACTCCTAAAACTATTGTATTGGAAAATATTTCCCATTAAACCACGAGAGGTCACTGTTGGAACAATCTTTAGTATTTTGTATAAAAATTTCAAAGGAAAGGAAACTTTGCACAGAATTTGTATGTAAGATTCATGTCAAAAGTAGACCAAGAAGGGCCAAGAATGCAATATTTGTTGCATCTTTTGCTCTTCCTCCAAAATGTTGACATCTATATTGTGGAATTGAGCCCTGGCTCAATGCGATAGGATGCTGGGAATAATAATAATAATAATAATAATAATAATAATAATAATAATAATAATAATGATGATGATGATGATGCAGGTGGTCCCGGTGGTGATCGGCACATTGGATGCCCTGCCAAAAGATCTCAGCCGGCATTTGGAAACAATAGACATTGACAAAATCTGCCAACTGCAAACGGCCACCCTGCTGGGATCTGCACGCATCATCCGAAAATACATCACACAGTCCTAGACACTTGGGAAGTGTTCGACTTGTGATTTTGTGATACGAAATCCAGCATATCTATCTTGTTTGCTGTGTCATAATAAAATAATAACAATAATAATAACAAGGGACTTGGAGCGGCTTACATGGGGACAAGTCCAATCTATATCATATTCTATGATCTATAGCCCAATTTCTCCATGAATCTTCTAATGACTATGAGTCTGTATGGCCATCTGTTGGGAAAGTTTGGATTGTGTCTTTCTGCCTGAAAGGGGCTGGACTGGATGGGCCTTGAGGGTCTCTTCCAACTCTAGAAGTCTATGATTCAGATGTTGGATGGAAATCTGTCGGGTGAGTGTGGATGTTGTCTCCCTATCTGGCACAAGAGGGTTGGACTGGATGGCCTTTATATCAGAGCGGTTTCCTAGACACACACGCAGCAGAAGTCGCTGACGAGGAAGCTCTGGATAAATAATTACGCTGCAGTCTTCAGTTATCTATCAAAAGTTTACTTACGAACGGAAATCTCACAAGACGATACACAGCTCTCACGCAGGCACACACGGGAAGGGACAGAGAGAAAAAGATAGGAAGTAGAGGGCTATTTATCTCATCCTCTGCTGTCTGATGCAATCCAAGTTTAACCCTTTACACACTGGTATAGTAGGCAGTAGACATGTCCAAAAAATTGTTTTGAATCGTAGATCGGAATTATTTCAGATTGTTCTCGCTTTTTGATACGCATTCCGAGGCATTGTCTCACAGCGCAACCAGCAATGTAATTCGAACCATTGTTGGCCCATTCTCTAATTGTCTCTTAATGTTTCGTTAATCCCCCCCCCCCAATTTTTTAAAAAAATATTTTTAAAAATATTTTAAAAATTTTTTTGTTTCTGCAACCTACCTAGAATGGGAGCTTAGTGCAGCCTAACATGGCTGCCGCTCCCAGGCCAATCAGAAGCTTCCACGATGGACGCAAAGGTGGGGGCTAGGGTTGATGAGGATGGCTCAAGAAATGAGGGCGGGAGAGCCCTGTACAAGTCCCCCCGTTCCTTTTTTTTTTTTTGGCGATTGCGCATGCGCATCCGCCATTTTAGAAACATTTAGAATCATTATGAATTTTTGGAAATATCTGAATTTTTTGGCTGAAAAAATCGGAAATACTTTCTGTATCAAAGCGCCAGCACCCCCTACTTTAGAAACGAGAATTGAAACTTTTTTTCATCGATCGGACATGCCTAGTAGGCAGCACACAGTGTATGATGCAATCTCCAGCACACATTGCACAACCATGACTCAATTACATTTAAACAACTCTATATACAATCATTCCCTTTAGGGGTCTCTTCCAACATATGGTTCTATGATTCAAAAAGCAAACAGATAGCACGTCACTTCTTGGCTGGTTTGTTGTCTGACTCTTCCCTCTTCCCTAAGGCTTTGGGGAACTGTTACTGTAAAAAACACACACACACACAACCCTCTTCCTTGCCATTGAGATGATATCATCCATGGCTAACCCTTGCCCTTCCTTGGTGATTTAATTCAAGATGATTCAGCCTTTTTTCCTTTTCTGGTGAGAACATCCAGGCAATCCAAGTCTGCCTTGGAATCGTAGTGAAAAAGTCCCAGAGATCCATTGGCTTGACTTAAGGGAGTGCGAAAGAGCCACAGCGATGGACAAACTCATAGAATCTTCGAGTTGGAAGAGATGTCCAGTGACTATCTATCTATCTATCTATCTATCTATCTATCTATCTATCTATCTATCTACCATCTCTCTATGATCTATCTATCTATATCATCTATCTATCTATCTATCTATCTATCTATCTATCTATCTATCTATCTATCTATATCATCTATCATCTATCTCATCTGTATCTATCTATCTATCTATCTATCTATCTATCTATCTATCTATCTATCTATCTATCATCTATCTATATCATCTATCTATATTATCTATCTATCATCTATCTCATCTATCTATCTATCATCTATATATATCATCTATCTATCATCTATCTATCATCTATCTATATCATCTGTCTAAACATCAAAGGATGCATATTTGTCTGTTTGTTTACACATTTCTACCACAAAGACTGTTGCTCAGTGAAGTGGCCCCCCGTGGAATGGCTGGTGCTAGGTAAAGTGGCCACCTATGATGTTGCTGGAGTGGCTGTAGCTAGGTGAAGTGACCCTCTGTGGTGTCACTGGACCGGCTGTTGCTAAGAGAAAAGATTGGCTGTTACTAGGTGAAGTGTCCCTCTGCGATGTAACTGGATTGGCTGTTGTTAGGTGAAGTGGCCTTCTGTGATGCCACTTGATTGGCTGTTTCTGGGTGAAGTGCCCCTCTGTGATGTAATTAAATTGGTTGTTGCTAGGTGAAGCGACCCTCTGTGGTGTCACTGGACTGGCCGTTGCTAAGAGAAAAGATTGGCTGTTACTAGGTGAAGTGTCCCTCTGCGATGTAACTGGATTGGCTGTTGTTAGGTGAAGTGGCCCTCTGTGATGTCACTGGATTGGCTGTTGCTGGGTGAAGTGCCCCTCTGCTATGTAACTGGATTGGCTTAGGTGAAGTGGCCCTATGTGATATCACTGGATTGGCTGTTGCTAAGTGGACTGGCCCTCTGTGATGTCACTGGATTGTCTGTTCATAGGTGGCCTTCTGCAATGTCACTGGATTGGCTTAGATGAAGTGGCTCTATGTGATGTCACCAGAGTGGCTGTTGCTGGGTGAAGTGGCCTTGCACGATATCACTGGATTGCTTGTTGCTAGGTGGACGGACCCTCTGTGATGTCACTGGATTGGCTGTTACTAGGTGAAGTGGCCCTCTGTGATATCGCAGGATTGGTTTAGGTGAAGTGGCCCTCTACGATGTCACTAGATTGGCTGTTGCTAGACGAAGTGGCCCTCTGTGATGTCACTGGAGTGGCTGTTGCCAAGAGAAAGGACCGAATGTTGCTAGGTGAAGTGGCCCTCTGTGATGTCACTGGAGTGGTTGTTGCCAAGAGAAAGCTCCAGATGTTGCTAGGTGAAGTGGCCCTCTGTGATGTCATTGGAGTGGCTGTTGCTAAGAGAAAGGACCGGATGTTGCTAGGTGAAGTGGCTCTCTGAAATGTCATTGGAGTGGCTGTTGCCAAGAGAAAGGACCGGATGTTGCTAGGTGAAGTGGCCCTCTATGATGTCACTGGAGTGGCTGTTGCTAAGAGAAAGGACCGGATGTTGCTAGGTGAAGTGGCTCTCTGAAATGTCATTGGAGTGGCTGTTGCCAAGAGAAAGGACCGGATGTTGCTAGGTGAAGTGGCCCTCTGTGATGTCACTGGAGTGGCTGTTGCTAAGAGAAAGGACAGGATGTTGCTAGGTGAAGTGGCCCTCTGTGATGTCACTGGAGTGGCTGTTGCCAAGAGAAAGGACCGGATGTTGCTAGGTGAAGTGGCCCTCTGAGATGTCACTGGAGTGGCTGTTGCTAAGAGAAAGGACAGGATGTTGCTAGGTGAAGTGGCCCTCTGTGATGTCACTGGAGTGGCTGTTGCCAAGAGAAAGGACCGGATGTTGCTAGGTGAAGTGGCCCTCTGAGATGTCACTGGAGTGGCTGTTGCTAAGAGAAAGGACAGGATGTTGCTAGGTGAAGTGGCCCTCTGTGATGTCACTGGAGTGGCTGTTGCCAAGAGAAAGGACCGGATGTTGCTAGGTGAAGTGGCCCTCTGAGATGTCACTGGAGTGGCTGTTGCTAAGAGAAAGGACAGGATGTTGCTAGGTGAAGTGGCCCTCTGAGATGTCACTGGAGTGGCTGTTGCCAAGAGAAAGGACCGGATGTTGCTAGGTGAAGTGGCCCTCTGAGATGTCACTGGAGTGGCTATTAGGAATTGTGGGAGTTGAAGTTCAGAACCCCTGGAGGGCCAAGGTTTGCCCGTGCCTGTTCCCTTGGCATCTTGCGATGGTCTGCATTCTGGGCCTTGGTCCCTCTTCTTTAGTTTGCACCAACCTCCTTGGGAACTCCAAAGGGAAGAAGCACCCATGCGCCCCACCAGCACCCTCTCCTTGGGAGCATGACGTGCGCCTTCCGTGTCCCGCTCGCCCCCGGGCTGGGTCTCCATGGCATTCTCCCACAAAGGCAGCGTTCCGGTGCCTTGGTGCTTTCTTTTTGCTTCTCCGGCCCCCACGACACCCCCTCCTTGGCCAAATGCCTCCCGAGTGGGCAGGGACATCTGAAGGAGAAGGACAGGAAGGCTCTTCCTCTGTTTGCCCTCCAGCTCTCCCTGGTTTCATGCACAGAGAGAAAGCACACTTGTCCCCGCAAAGAAAACAACAGCAAAAATGCTTCCTTGGAACCCACTTAGAATCACAGCATCCTAGAGTTCGACGAGACCCACAAAGACCATCAAGTCCAACCCCATTCTGCAATATAGGAAAGCACAATCCGAACCCTCCCGACAGATGGCCATCCAGCTATAGATAAATGGCCATAGATATGATATATGATGTGTGTGATATAACAATATCATAGAGTCCTGGTGTTGGAAGAGATCCACAAAGGCCAATCCTATTCTGCCAGGCAGGAAGGCACAACCTGAACCCTCCCAACAGATGGCCATCTAGACATAGATATGATATATACTGTGTATATATGTGTGTGTAGAGAGATATATATATATATATATATATATATATATATATATATATATATATAAAAGCTGTGCCCGGCCACGCGTTGCTGTGGCGAAGTATGGTGGTATGGGAAATAAGTACAGTAGAGTCTCACTTATCCAACATAAACGGGCCGGCAGAATGTTGGATAAGTGAATATGTTGGATAATAAGGAGAGATTAAGAAAAAGCCTATTAAACATCAAAATAGGATATGATTTTACAAATTAAGCCCCAAAACATCATGTTATACAACAAATTTGACAGAAAAAGTAGTTCAATACAAAGTAATGCTATGTAGTAATTTTTGTATTTACGAATTTAGCACCAAAACATCATGATATATTGAAAACATTGACTACAAAAATGCGTTGGATAATCCAGAACGTTGGATAAGTGAGACTCTACTGTATTGAGGAACTGGTGGTAGTTAAGGTAAAGGGTAAAGGTTTTCTCCTGACATTAAGTCCAGTTGTGTCCGACTGCACACTGAAGTGGATTATATGGCAGTGTGGAGTCAAGATAATTCAGTTCAAAGCAGATAATATAAGATTATAAATGGGTTATATAGCTGTGTGGAAGGGCCTTGAGTCTCCACTGCCATATAATCCAGTGCAAATTAGATAATCTGTGGAAGAAGCCTAAGTGAGGCGTAAGTCTGCCTGTCCCCTAACTGAACCCTGGCTGTCCCTTGGCTGAGTTGGTTGCTAGGAGACCAAGTGGGCAGAGATTAGCCCTCTAAACTGGCAGCAATTGGATAAAAACAATTATTGCTCTCTCTCTAATTAGGACTTTATTTTTCTTTTCTTTTTGTTGTATCAACCTAGAGGTGTGGATGATGGGTTGTGTTGTCAAATTTCAAGGTTGGGGGGTCTGTAGCTTTGTTGTTTTGTGGGTTGCCATGATGCCATCACTCATTTATATATATAGATGTGTGTGTGTGTGTGTGTGTGTGTGTGTGTGTGTGTGTATGATATAACAATATCAGAATGGGGTTGGACCCACGAGGTCTCTTCCAGCCCTATGAGCTTGGTTCTGATGCAAGGGGAAATAACAGCACTTATGGCCTTGCATTAACCTAATGGTGCACTATGCATCCCAAACCAAGCCAAGGAGAGAAAGCCTGGCCTCCTGGTCTGCAAAACTGAATATATTCCTTTACCAAAGTCACCATTTCACCCTGTAAATTGAAGGCGCTCATTGGCGTTTCACCACTAAAACGTCCTCCCCCCCACCCTCAATTTCCCAAGACCTCTTCCTTTATTAAAAGCCACTCCGGACCCGATTTTTAATACTACATGAAAGAAAAAGGGTTTTATTAAGTCCCGGTAACGAAAGAACCATATGTTTTGCTGCTCACTCTGCAATGGAGGTTTCTGCTTCGGGGCGGGATGGTTTCCAGACTGGAGCTCGCCTTGGTTCAAGCCTTCACTTAATAAATCCACAAAAATATATAGTCAACAGCCTGGCTTTAATGAGCTGCCCTTGACGCCTCCCACCGAGGCCCTTATGTTGCTGAGCCAAAGCAATGCAGCCCTGATGCAGGACTATGAGTGCATCTGCACTATGGAATGAATGCAGTTTGATGCCACTTGAACTGCAATAATAATAATAATAATAATAATAATAATAATAATAATAATAATAATAATAATATCCAGCCTATCTATCTTGTTTGCTGCGTCATAATAAAATAATAATAATAATAATCAGCTGATGACCCAAAATGCAGACTGTGCAAGGAAACCGACGAAACCATTGATCATATCCTCAGCTGCTGTAAGAAAATCGCACAGACTACAAACAGAGGCACAACTGTGTGGCCCAAATGATCCATTGGAACTTATGCCTCAAGTACCACCTCCCAGCAGCAAAGAACTGGTCACGATCACGAACCTGCAAAAGTATTTGGAAAATGAGCACGCAAAGATACCGTGGGACTTCCGAATCCAGACTGACAAAGTTCTGGAATACAATACACCAGACATCACAGTTGTGGAAAAGAAAAAGGTTTGGATCATTGATGTTGCCATCCCAGGTGACAGTCGCATTGACGAAAAACAACAGGAAAACTCAGCCGCTATCAGGACCTCAAGATTGAACTTCAAAGACTCTGGCAGAAACCAGTGCAGGTGGTCCCGGTGGTGACGGGCACATTGGGTGCCGTGCCAAAAAATCTCAGCCAGCATTTGGAAACAATATAAATTGACAAAATCATGATCTGCCAACTGCAAAAGGCCACCCTACTGGGATCTGCGCGCATCATGCGAAAATACATCACACAGTCCTAGACACTTGGGAAGTGTTCGACTTGTGATTTTGTGATATGAAATCCAGCATGTCTATCTTGTTTGCTGTGTCATAATAAAATAATAATAACAACAACAACAACAACATCACACAGTCCTAAACACTTGGGAAGTATTCGACTTGTGATTTTGTGATATGAAATCCAGCATATCTATCTTGTTTGCTGTGTCATAATAAAATAATAATAATAATAACAACAACAACAACAACAACAACATCACACATTCCTAAACACTTGGGAAGTGTTCGACTTGTGATTTTGTGATACAAACTCCAGCATATCTATCTTGTTTGCTGTGTCATACAATGTCATTGTGTCAATAATAATAATAATAATAATAATGTTGTTGTTGTTGTTGTTGTTGTTGTTGTTGTTATTACACACTTTTTCTCTCCACCAAGGAGACTGAAAGCGGCTTATCACTTGCTATAGCGCTATACGATGGCATCTTGGGAGTTACAGTTGTCCAAGGTCTTTCATTTTGGTGCCTCGCCAAGCTACAATTCCCAGGGTCCCATACTATTGAGTCATGGCACTTGAACCACATTCATTCTGCAGTGCAGATGCATCCCTTTAAACCAGGGGTCCCCAAACTTTTTAAACATGGGGCCAGTTCACAATCCTTCGGACCATTGGAGGGCCGGACTATAGTTGGCCACCAAGCAATAATAATAAAAAGAGGGTTGGAAAAGACCCTTTGGGCCATTGAGTCCAACCCCCTTCTGCCTTTATGCACCGAAAGCACAAGCAAAGCACCCCTGACAGATGGCCACCCAGACCCAATGTTAATAATAATAATAATAATAATAATAATAATAATAATAATAATAATAAAAGAGGCTTGGAAGGAGACCCCTTGGGCCATTTTGTCCAATCCCCTTCTGCCTTTGTGCACCGAAAGCACAAGCAAAGCACCCCTGACAGATGGCCACCCAGCCTTAATGATAATAATAATAATAATAATAATAATAATAATAATAATAATAATAATAATGGTTGTAAGAGAAGAGAACCCTTGGGTCATTTAGCCCAACCCCCTTCAGCCCTTGTGCCGTGGGGGCCGGATAAATGGCTTCGGTGGGCCGCATCCGGCCCCCGGGCCTTAGTTTGGGGACCCCTGCTTTAAACTAAAGCTGCTCACGTGAAACTTCGGTTATGTCTGCGTGGTAGAAGTGATGCAATCTGACACCATTTTAATTGTCATGGCCTAAGGTAGGTAAAGGTTTTCCCCTGGCATTAAGTCCAGTTGTGTCTGACTCTGGGGGTTGGTGCTCATCTCCATTTCTAAACCGAAGAGCCGGCGTTGTCCATAGACACCTCCAAGGTCATGTGGCCACTGGCATGACTGCATGGAGCGCCATTACCTTCTCGCCGGAGCAGTACCTATTGATCTACTCACATTTTCATGTTTTCGAACTGCTAGGTTGGAAGAAGCTGGGGCTAACTGTGGGAGCTCCCCCTGCTCCCCGGGATTCGAACCATCGACCTTTCGGTCAGCAAGTTCAGCAGCTCAGTGGTTTAACCCGCTGCGCCCTATCAAGGCACATATAGTGAATGTGTAAATGGTGAATTATTTCTCCTTCTGCAAGTTCTCAGCAGCAGAAAGCACCTTGCAATGTTATTTCAATAACATCCAGCCTCTGAATCTGCTTTTCCACTTATTCCAGGAGCATCTTTGGCTCCAGTCTGGAATCGTCTGTGTTTACTTCCTCTTCTCTGCTGCACCTGATGGAAGAGTCGAACCCTTTAGCAGCCAATCGGAAAGAAACCAAACAAAGGCTCACTTTCAGTGAATATGAGTCGGGATTTGGGGTGCCGAAAGTGGAGCTGGACACCTTCGTGCCCCCAAAATGGTTTGTTTCGTCCTAGAATCTGTCCTGAGTTTCCCACATACTTGGTTTTGCTATTTCGCTCCAAATGGCTTTACCATCCCTTTGCTCTTGTTGGGTAAAGTCGCCGGGTTCCGAAAGGTTTCCAAAAAGGCTTAGCACCCGCCCGGCCTCCATCTGAACAACCCAATAAAAGGGATCGGGTGGCTTCGCGGCTGCCAAGAAAACAAAACCTGAAAAAAAGTAGACCAAAAAACGAGACAAGAGCAACAAAGGAATCCGGATTTCTATTTGTGTCTTCGGCATCCGGACGTTTCCTCGCAGAAAGGGTTGGTTTTCATTTCATTTCATTTATATCCCAACTTTCTTCCAGAATATGACTCCAGCAGAGGAAGCGTCTGCACTTAAGAATTAACACAGTTTGATGACGCTTTAACCGCCGTGGTTCAATGGGAGTTTTAGTTTTACGAGGTCTGTCGCCTTCTCTGCCAAAGGGCCCCACCAAACTGCAAATACCAATAGCCCATAATATTCATTTTCTAATTGATTTACAGTATTTATATTCCGCCCTTCTCACTACAAAGACAAACAACACAAACAGAGGTAAAAGCAGTTTTTAAAATTGTTTTATTTGATATGTTAATTGGGTTTTTTATATCAGAATATGATTATGTATTGAGGTCAGATGTATTTGTATGAATTTTATAGGTTGCAGACCTCTTTGAATCCCACCCACAGGAGAAAAGTGGGATAGGAATGAATTAATAATAATAATAATAATAATAATAATAATAATAATAATAATTTCCCATCTTATTTCCAGCATCTTGGAAAATGTGCTTGACTCTGGCCATGGGAGATGCTGTCACTCCATCTTCATGCCGAGGAGCATTCCTCCGATTGATGTCCTTAAGGGTGCCTTTATTACCTCCCTGCTAAAAGTAGTACCTATTTATCTAACCGCATTTCTGCTTTCGACCTGCTAGGTGGGCAAGTGAGCTGGGGCTAACAGCAGGTGCTCACCCCTGTTGAGGGTGGTAGAAATAAATACATAGAAGCTTTACCAAAGTTTCTGAATCAAGATAAACCCTGCAGTATAATAAAATGTCACTCAGGCTTGAGCAGTATCTTTACTTCAGTTCAAAAGTTCAAACAGGGCAACAATATATACATCAGTCTTTCTGAATTGGCTGTTTGGTTGTGCTGTTTGGTTGTGCATTTAAGTAAATCAGATCTAATTTGCCAAATAGTCACTGTTGAATGTTTTTAGGTTGAATGTTTTTATGTTGAATGTTTTTATGTTGAATGTTTTTATGTTGAATGTTTTTATATTGTGGAATATTTTAAATTGTAGGTCACTCGGAGCACTCTGGTGGAGAGCGACTAATTAAGAAATAAAGTGAAGAAGTGAAGTGAATTCACACAGAGAACATAGAGAATAAACAGTCCCTTTAATTGTCTTTAAATATGCCTCACTGCCTATGGCAAGAAATTTCGTTTTTAACCTATTTTCAGTCAGCTGCTCTCCTCCCTCTCAGAGATGAAAGTGGCAGTTAAAACAGTTTGCCTCAGCACCAAGCTAGAGACAGCAGCCAATCAGAATTCTGGCTCCTGAATAGCTCAGCCAATCAGCAGTCGACACATGTCCTTTCCAGTCAACTCACCACATCATGGTGCCTCTTTTACAAATCCTCACAACCCCAACCTGGGCTCGAACTGTCAACCTTCCGATCGGCAGGATTTTTCTGCAGCACAGCCCTTTAGCCTTCATTGCCATAAACTCATTAAAACTGGGGTGGAAAACCCTCTCTGCTATGGTTCGGAGGGTTTCGAATTAGCATTTCTCCGCCATCCAATGCAAAAACATGAGCTCATAATCCTCCAGAAAACCCTGCAAGTATTTTCCCTCCCCTTTTATTAATGGAGGATGCCAAAGAAGAAAACTGAAGACCCCCCCCCCATGCAAATAAATAAAATGAAACCATTGCCAAGGCCACACAAGAAGGCTTTTTAAAATGCTCTAGAGCTTTTGGCTTCGCGTCCAGCAATTTCTGTTAAATCAGGCCATCTCTTTGGAAGTGAAGTATAGTCCATTCCAGGTCAAGCTTCATCCTTTGGCCACACCGAATGCAGAAAACCAGACATTGGAGAATTCTTGCAATTTGGCATGACTCAATGCTATGCGATCTTGGGATCAGGCCTTGCCGTGCTAGAAGTCCCAGGATCCCATGAGCAAACCAAACTGCACTAAACCTACAGTGCAGATGCATCCGTAGCTGTTTCAAGGTGTCTTGCACCAGGCCTTCCTGTGTCTTGAAAAGCCATGCGCTTCGCATTTCATCAGCCCTTGGACAGCAAACGCATCGTGAATCATGGCAATAACACTGCGTTTGAGATACTCCATGATTTCAGCAAGTGGGCTCATAAAAATTAACCTCTGACGAGAAGGGGGGGGGAACCCTCCACGGAGAGATATTTTTTTCATGTAGTTTCATTTAGGATCCAAGGTTGGTCGGTTCCTGGTCCCTTCCCCCCTTTTGTGCTTGGGGAAACCTTGCTTTCCAACGTGGAGGGAATGCGCTTTTCATGCCTCATTACGCCCGTCTCCAGCTCCAGGGATCCAGACAGGCTGCACGGCCAGACCGAGGAATGCAAAAGCCAGCCTTTATAATAATCCAGCTAGAATTATTTCGGTGGAGGCTTTACGCAGCTTGATCCAGTGCTTATTGACTCAAGGGAAAGTCTTATTGTGTCCAATGGGGCTTACATCTATACAGAAACATGCAAAGACTGAGATCCATCGATGTAATGCTTTTAGTCTATTTTTCTACTGCTAAGTGCGGGGAAAGCATGGGATGTCATGGAAGGAGGGCACATTTGAGAGGTACAAATTATTATTATTATTATTGACACAACGCCGTTGTATGACACAGCAAACAAAATAAATATGCTGCACTTCATATCACAAAATCACAAGTCAAACACTTCCCAAGTGTTGGCTGGTGACACTTTATTGTTTGGCCATTAGGCATATTTATGCCCTCACTTTCAATGATTTTTCCTTTCTTCAATGCCACTGTCGAACATTTGTCCAAGCCAAACTCCATGCTGATATCAGTGCTAGTCAGAGACTGGATTTCAGTTTCCGTTTTCCCATACAGCTTCAGGTCATCCATGTACATCAGATGTGAAATTTTGTGAGAATTCTTAGATGTTTGATAGCCGAGATTTGTTTTTTGTAAGATTGTTGACAGAGGGATCATGGCAATAATGAAAAGCAGAGGGGACAATGAGTCTCCCTGGAAAATTCCTCTCCTGATGTTGACAAGTCCATAGCTTTCATTTCCAACAAACAGTTCAGTTTTCCAGTGCTCCATCATGTTTTCAATGAAGGTGCCAACGTTTTTACTAATCCCGATGGCGTCCAGGCACTTGATGATCCAGCTGTGTGGGAGTGAGTCAAAGGCCTTTTTGTAGTCAATCCACGTCACGTGGATTATTATTATTATTATTATTATTATTATTATTATTATTATTATTATTATTATTATTTTAAGACACAGCAAACAAGAAAGACATGCTGGACTTCGTATCACAAAATCACAAGTCAAACACTTCCCAAGTGTCTAGGACTGTGATGTATTTTCGGATGATGCGCGCAGATCCCAGTAGGGTGGCCTTTTGCAGTTGATAGATCGTAATTTTGTCAATGCCTATTGTTTCCAAATGCCGGCTGAGATCTTTTGGCACGGCACCCGGTGTGCCGATCACCACCAGGACCACCTGTACTGGTTTCTGCCAGAGTCTTTGAAGTTCAATCTTGAGGTCCTGATAGCGGCTGAGATGATCCAAACCTTTTTCGTTTCCACGACTGTGATGTCTGGTGTGTTGTGTTCCAGAACTTTGTCAGTCTGGATTCGGAAGTCCCACAGTATCTTTGCGTGTTCATTCTCCAATACTTTTGCAGGTTTGTGATCCCACCAGTTCTTTGCTGCTGGGAGGTGGTACTTGAGGCATAAGCTCCAATGGATCATTTGGGACACATAGTTGTGCCTCTGTTTGTAGTCTGTCTGTGCGATTTTCTTACAACAGCTGAGGATATGATCAATGGTTTCATTGGTTTCCTTGCAGTCTGCATTTTGTGTCATCATCATCATCATTATTATTATTGACACAACGACGTTGTATGACACAGCAAACAAGATAGATATGCTGGATTTCGTATCACAAAATCACAAGTCAAACACTTCCCAAGTGTCTAGGACTATGTGATGTATTTTCGGATGATGCGTGCAGATTCCAGTAGGGTGGTCTTTTTATTATTATTATTATTATTATTATTATTATTATTATTATTATTGAGGCCCCCGGTGGCGCAGCATGTTAAAGCACTGAGCTGCTGAACTTGCTGGCCGAAAGGTCAGTGGTTCAAATCCGGGGTGCAGAGTGAGCTCCCGCTGTTAGCCCCAGCTTCTGCCAACCCAGCAGTTTGAAAACATGCAAATGTGAATAGATCAATAGGTTCCGTTCTGGCGGGAAGGTAATGGCGCTCCATGCAGTCATGCCAGCCACATGACCTTGGTGTCTACGGACAACACCGGCTCTTCGGTGTCAGACTGGATCAGTTCTGCAGTGCAGATGCACCCAAGGACTCTTCTGGAAATGTCCTTCAGCTCTAAACCAATGGGTCTCCCGCTTGCTCTCTGCCCCAAGCCTCGGCCCTTTAATCCGTATGGGATCAGGTGACTGATTTCCCCCATTTCCTCGCACATGTGGCAGGGAACAGCTGTGGAACATGAGCCGAGTCTGCAAAGGAAGTCCCGAGATTTGCTCAGGCCCCGGCGGATTAGGAAAACCTGGAAACCGGACAGATAACACTCAAGTAACAGACTGGAAACACGCCGAACCCCCGCCCCCCTTTCCTTAAAAAATAGATGAAACACGGCTGTTTTGGTGAGACATGGAAGGGCTGCCTCCAAGGCTTTGAACTACCGGGCCTCAAAGTGGCTTGGTAGATGCTCTTGCAAATGTGCAAGCATCTATTTGAGAAAAATTGTGTTTTTTTTGAACACCAATGTGTTTCTGACTCCCATTAAACCTCTAATAAAACAGCTGATCTGTGATATTCACACTTTGGAAGTTCGTTGGACACCAAGAAAAAGAACAAAGCCATGCTGGGTCTGTGTGCCAAGTTTGGTCTAGATCCGATATTGGCTGGGTTCAGTGCTCTCTTGATGCAGGGAACTACATCTGCCATATTTATTTGTTTACAGTATTTATATTCCGCCCTTCTTTCTCACCCCGAAGGGGACTCAGGGCGGATCACATTATACACACATAGGGCAAACATTCAATGCCCATAAACACATCAAACAGAGACAGACAGATGCAGAGGCAACTTAACCTTCTCCTGAGGGGATGTTCGATTCTGGCCACAGGGGGGAGCAGCTGCTTCATCATCCACACTGACGGCACTTCCTCATTCCAGGTCGTAAATTAGTTAATCTTGCCTCCCCACTTTTATAAGTGGTACCTTATTTCCTACTTGATAGATGCAACTATCTTTCGGGTTGCTAGGTCAGCAACGAGCAGGGGCTATTTTTTATTTTTAATTGACAGGTGCTCACCCCGCCACGGGCTGGCCTCGAACTCATGACCTCATGGTCAGAGTGATTTATTGCAGCTGCTCAACAACCCTAAACCTCGCCTGTATGCGGTTAGCCATGTTGGTCTGTGTGCCAAGTTTGGTCCAGATCCGACATCGACTGAGTTCAGTGTGTTTTGGATAAGGGTGAACTTCAACTCCCTGAAATCAAGGTCAGTTCCCTCAAATCCCCTCAGATATGTTCAGTTGGTCAACAGGGTTCTCTGTGCCAAGTTTGGTCCAGGTCTGTCATTTGTGGGGTTCAGAATGCTTTCTGGATGCAGGTGAACTACAACTCCCAGATCCAAGGTCAATCACCCCCAAACCCCTCCTGTATGCACAGTTGGCTATATTGGGTGTGTGCCAAGTTTGGTCCAGATCCAACGTCGGCTGGGTTCAGTGCTTTCTGGATCAGGGTGAACTACAACTCCCAAAATCAAGGCCAATTCCCACAAACCCCTGCAGTATGTTCATTTGGTCATGGGGCCTCTCTGTGCCAAGTTTGGTCCTGGTCCATTGTCGGTGGGGGTCACAGTTAAAGTGGCATCAAACTGCATGAATTCTGCAGTCTAGATGCACCCCAACAACAGCAAATCCAGATTTTTCACATCTGGAAGTGCAAAGCGGGAAGAGCGAAAGCCATACTTTCCCAGGCCACAATCCGAAGGATACCAGACGAATTGATGAAGTGGTAGTTATCCTAATGCGCTTGGAGTCCGAGATCTACCCTGGAATGAGCTTAATGGGCAAATGAGGGATGTTTTTGGGTAGCAAATTATGCCCCATTCGGTCTGGCCTGGTTTCCAAGCCAAGTTGTCTCTTGATCCGTCTTTCCTCCCCCCTTCTTCCCTCTTTCCTACGTTTTGTGGTTTCAGACCCATCTTGGGACTTGGTTGAGAATGCGGAGAAGCCTCATCAGCTGCTCAAGGGATAAATTTGCACATTCAGGAACTGCGGGAGATGGGAGAATAATCCTTGGTGGAAAGGAAAGAGAAAAAAAAACAAAAAACCATAACCCACAAAACACCCCAGATTTGATACTTAATTGTGCAAAATACCGCACGCATCTGCTCTCAGAGAACAACAGGCAGCTAGAAGCAGATGCCAGCGATGAGAAGAAACAGCAGATAAGTCCCCCCCCCCCCCCTATTCCGAAGATGGGGTTATCGAAAGGTATCCTCGGAGAAACATATTGTCCCAGATTTGGAAATGGCATTATGGAGAACTGCATGGGAGGAATAAGAGTTGGGAAGGTACAGCTCAAAAAGGAGGTGGAAGGATGATATGAGGTTCATCTTTAAACATTTGAAAGGATGTCACATTGAGGATGGAGCAGGTTGGGTTTCGGCTAAAAGACTAGACTATAAGCCAGGCATGGGTGAACTTGGGCCCTCCAGGTGTTTTGGACTCCAACTCCCACAATTCCTAACAGCCCCTTCCTTTTCACCCTCAGCCGCTTAAGCTGTACAAGTAAATACGAGGCTTGAATGAAAAGTAATGACTCCACCTTCATAACTCCTCACCAGATGGCAGTCCTGGTCTGCAGCAGGTCCTGGCTTGTTCAGTAGACTCTCCTCTACAGTTCCATTTGGCAGGAAGCCTTAGCATTGAACGGTTGTGTTGTTAAAGTGCAAAGTATGGAACCCAGTGCAGACGGGGAAGCCTTAGCATTGAACGGTTGTGTTGTTAAAGTGCAAAGTACGGAAACCAGTGCAGATAGGGAAGCCTTAGCACTGAACAGTTGTGTTGTTAAAGCGCTAAGTATGGAACCCAGTGCAGACGGGGAAACCTTAGCATTGAACGGTTGTGTTGTTAAAGTGCGAAGTATGGAACCCTGTGCAGATGGTCGGTCCATGCGACTTAAGCAACATGCAGTCACTGAATTCTTGACAGCGGAAGGTGTCACCCCAAAGGAGATTCATCAGAGAATGCAAGCTATTTATGGTGATTGTGTTGATGTGAGTCCTGTGCATCGTTGGGTGAGTAAGTTTAAAGATGTTGAGGTGGGAACATCTGACTTGCATGACAAACAAAGAGTTGGACGTCCTGTGACAGCAACAACCGAGTTTCATAAGCAAAAGGTTGACAGATTGATTCAGGATGATCGTCGTATTACTCAGAAAGAAATGTCAAGCATAATCGGCATTTCACAAGAACATGTGGGTCACATTATTCCTTTGCTTGGCTGTTGGAAGATCTGTGCACGATGGGTACTGTGAGATGCTGGTTGCGGAAACAGAGTATCGACTTCAGAAAACTTGTTCATCGTTGGCAGAAATGTATCCAATTGTCTGGTGATTGTGTGGAAAAGTGAATAGTGGTAGTTAAAGAGCACATTCTAAGGATTATTTCTGTGTTTGGTTTATTAAAATATTCCCATCCAAACCCAAGTAACGAAGGTGGAGGCATTACTTTTCATTCAACCCTCGTATCTTGTACAGGCTGGGTATCCTTCATCCTAAAAGCTTTGAACCAGATAGTCTTTGAATATTGTGCGGATAAATCAAAATTGCTCAGCTTGAAAAGCTGATTCGCAATTTGGGACATGCTCTGTGCAAAAATCACGCGTGGCTGTTGTGTACAGAAAGCATCATTTCACCCTGACATCGGATGGCCTCTGATGCTTCTTCTAAAACGCAGTTCAATAAAAGGACCTATCTCCAAATGGAAACCCACGAGATGTTTTGCTCCCTGGAGGGATTTCTTAGGCCAGGTTGGCTAATATTTGTTTCTTTCTTGACAGCCATGATGTCGTCACAAGAGTTTTGCCGCTCTTGTATGAGTTCATGTTCACGCTCCCTCGTCTTTCCCCAGAAGACCTCATCGGCTCGTAGCCAGAGACTTATTTTGACTCAGAACCCGGCGTGTCGGCCAACTGTTCCAGCATTTCATTGCTGACATATCCTGCACATTAAAATACCATTAATTCAAACTTTTTTTTTCTGCGCTGGAAAGGAGAGCCTTCCAAAAACCTGTTAGAAACTGTGTCCTTGTTCCGTATATATATGTTTGTCTTTAACAAGGAGACCAAAAACAGCACATTCTGATCGAAGTCTTAAAACAACCGCAGCATGCTCTCCTTCCACGAGGAAAACACACACATGAAGCCCCTATATGAGGATTCTCCTGTTAAATAAAACAGAACAATCTGTTAAAAGGTTTCTGTAAGCTGTTGTGAAATAGATTAACCTTGGCCCCGTGATGTAAGGGTTTCTTGCACTACTTATGTTGGCTGCCGGTTGGTAATTCGAGAGGCCTTTCTTGGATTTGTCCTTACCTAACCGCTGGATGGTTGAGGCCAAAGCTCTTGACACACTAAGTACCCGCCACGCATGTGTTCGACCACACCGCTAAGGAGGAACATGACCCAACTGAGAGGTGTTTGTGTGTGTGTTTCGCTGTGGAGTTGCAAGAAGAAGACTTGGGTTGCAAGAGAGATGGGCCCAAAATAAATGAGATATAGGATACTCCCCTTTGGCATAAAAAATGAAATGCAAAGATACAGGACGGGTGATGCTTGGTTCGACAACAGAGTCACACGTGAAAGAGATCTTGGAGTCTGTGTGGACAAGTTGAACTTGAGCCAACGATGTGATGCAGCAGCTAAAAAGCAGGTTGGCTCTTCTAAATTTCAGACTTCTGCAATTGCGAAGTTTCCCTTTTGTAAAAACAAAACAAGAAGAATGCCGAATGGGCAAGGATGAGACTCGCCCCGTGTGATAGCTCAGAAAGCGGAGGATTGTAGTAGCAATCAATGTACAAAAGTGGTAAATTTATTATTTTTCCTTATTACAGTCGAGTCTCGCTTATCCAACGTAAACAGGCCGACGGAACGTTGGCTAAGTGAATATGTTGGATAATAAGGAGAGATTAAGGAAAAGCCTATTAAACATCAAATTAGGTTATGATTTTACAAATTAAACACCAAAACATCATGTTATACAACAAATTTGACAGAAAAAGTAGTTCAGTTCACAGTAATGCTACGTAGTAATTACTGTATTTACGAATTTAGCACCAAAATATCACGATGTATTGAAAATATTGACTACAAAAATGCGTTGGATAATCAAGAACATTGGATAAGCAAGGCTTGGATAAGTGAGACTCTACTGTATTGTTATTATTACATTTGATTATTTTACTCTGGGGACCCCAGTGGCGCAGTGTGTTAAAGCGCTGAGCTGCTGAACTTGCGGACCAAAAGGTCGCAGGTTCGAATCCGGGGAGCGGAATGAGCGCCTGCTGTTAGCCCCAGCTCCTGCCAACCTAGCAGTTTGAAAACATGCCAATGTGAGTAGATCAATAGATACTGCTCCAGTGGGAAGGTAACGGTGCTCCATGCAGTCATGCCAGTGGCCACATGACCTTGGAGGTGTCTACGGACAATGCCAGCTCTTCAGCTTAGAAATGGAGATGAGCACCAATCCCCAGAGTCGGACACGACTGGACTTAACATCAGGGGAAACCTTTACCTTTACCTTATTTTATTCTATTATAATTATTACATGTACTATTTTACTCTATTATAAGTTACTACTACATTTATTATTTTACTCTATTATTATATTTATTATTTTACTCTATTATTATATTTATTATTTTACTCTATTATTATATTTATTATTTTACTCTGTTATTATAGTTACTATTACATTTATTATTTTACTCTATTATTATATTTATTATTTCACTCTATTATTATAGTTACTATTACATTTATTATTTTACGTTACATTTTATATTTGACTATTATTATTGGAAGGATACGTAAGCACATTTACATTGAAGACGGTTAGAATAATGATTTAATCAGAGTTGGACAGTCTTATCTTAAATTATTACATTTATTATTTTACTCTACTATTATTATTACATTTAATATTTGACTATTATTATTATTGGAAGGATACGTAAGCACATTTACATTGAAGACATTTAGAATAATGATTTAATCAGAGCTGGACAGTCTTATCTTAAATTACAGTTTTATGTAAATACTGTATTCAAAAACATTTAACCTACTGATACCTGAATTAATGTAATTTTATTGGTGTCTATTTTTATTTTGAAATTTATCAGTTGCGGCTGCATTGCCCACCCTCAGCTTATACACAAGTCAGTAAGTTTTCCCAGTTTTTGTGGTAAAATTAGGTGCCTCGGCTTATATTTGGGTCGGCTTATCCTCGAGTATATAAGGTAAAGGTTTTCCCCTGATGTTAAGTCCAGTCATGACCGACTCTGGGGGTTGATGCTCATCTCCATTTTTAAGCCGAAGAGCCGACATTGTCATAGACACCTCCAAGGTCATGTGGCTGGCATGACTGCATGGAGCGCCCTGAGTATATATGTGATGGGGGTGAATATATTATATGTTTTCCATATAAACTGAATGGAACGAAACGCAGTGGTAAGGCAGAACAGAAGGGGCCGGGCTGTGGCGCAGGCTGGTAAACAGCTGCTGCAATAAATCACTTTGACCATGAGGTCATGAGTTTGAGGCCAGCCCGTGGTGGGGTGAGCACCCGTCAATTAAAAATAAAATATAGCCCCTGCTCGTTGCTGACCTATTGATCTACTCACATTTGCATGTTTTCAAACTGCTAGGTTGGCAGGAGCTGGGGCTAACAGCGGGCGCTCATTCCACTCCCGGGATTTGAACCTGGGACCTTTCGGTCTACAAGTTCAGCAGCTCAGCACTTTAACACACTGTGCCATCACCAGGGGCCCGTGGCGGGGTGAACACCTGTCAATTAAAAAATAAAAAATAGCCCCTGCTCGTTGCTGACCTAGCAACCTGAAAGATAGTTGCATCTGTCAAGTAGTAAATAAGGTACCACTTATAAAAAGTGGGGAGGCAAGTTTAACTAATTTACAACATTGGAATGAGGAAGTGAGGAAGTGCCATCAGAGTGGATGATGAAGCAGCTGCTCCCCCTGTGGCCAGAATCGAACATGCCCTCAGAGAAGGTTAAATTGCCCCTGCGTCTGTCTGTCTGTTGTCTCTGTCTCGGTTCGATGTGTTTATGGGCATTGAATGTTTGCCCTATGTGTGTATAATGTGATCCACCCTGGGCATTGAATGTTTGCCCTATGTGTGTATAATGTGATCCGCCCTGAGTCCCCTTCGGGGCGAGAAGGGCAGAATATAAATACTGTAAATAAATAAATAACTAAACACAATTCACCAAGGCCCAGAGTCTTCCAATCATGTGCCAAACGCTCTTAGTAAGTTGAAGGAGACACGGTTTCCGATTGCGCTCCGTGCAAAAACAAGCTCTCCGAAATAAATCTGCGAATTTTCCCCTGGAGGAACGGAGGGAAAGGAAAGTACAGATGGAGAAATGATTAACCGGATGTTGTCCTTTATCTGTCGGACCATCTGCTGGGATGTTGGGGAAAAGACAAGAAGAAACCCAGGCTGAGCTGTTGACCTCATCCGTCGGCAGATCCCAAGGGGCATCAACATGGGGTTTTTACATGTTTCTTTCATCGTCGGCGAGGCTTTCCGTCATCTCGAGATCCAGCGGTGGGATTTAGACTCCTGTTACCTAACTTTACCTCGTCTTCCAAACGTTTCAGGCTGTGGGACGGCGTAGTTACTGTCTTGGCAAAGCATATATTTTGGAGAAACCTGCAACATTACACAGATGTCGTTTCTTCTAAAGTGGTTTCCATCATGGCCTTTTAAACAAGTGGTCGATTTCTGGCAGGTGCTGTTTGCAAAAAAAGTTCCTTGGTCAGAGTTTGCATTGCTTTTGGAGACTACATATCCCAGAATCTGGGAATATTATCAATCAAAGCCGCGAATAATCGCATCAGCCAAAGTCAGACCCAGCAACGTGGAGGCCTGAGCGTGCTCCCAAATCTCCTTTTGCTCCATCCATCTGGAGTGTTTGCTTACTTTCGGCAAAGACAAAAAAAAAAAAAAAAAACCCTAGCCGGGCCACCCCTTCTCTCCTCCCCACACTTTGCCGCAGAAAATCGGTATTTCCATCACTATGGTAACTCTTTGGGAGCTGGCCCCGTTGACTGAACGCTGGGGAAACCAGCAGGGTTTCATTTTGTTGTGGCATTGGAAAAGCCAAAGAAAGAATGCAAAGCCCCTCCCCAAATACCCCCTCGTTTGAACTGTGCGGGCTGCAGTTTTTCAATAGTTTTCTGCATCCCTCGCTATCCTCTTCAATATCTTCAAATGAAGGCATTTTCTTGCATGGCAGGGTAATATGACCCCAAAGCCTGGCATCATCACCCCTCCTTCAAGAAAAAAAAAATCAACAAAAACTCGCAAAGGGGCCCACTTCCATCAGAACTTGGGTGTGCTTCCATATCTTGTTTTAGCAAATAAAATGCAAATAGAAGTAACTTCTCAATCACTCTTGCATTCACCAGCAAGGACTAGAGCAGGGGTCCCCAAACTAAGGCCCGGGGGCCAGATGCGGCCCATCAAAGCTATTTATCCGGCCCCCACGGCACAAGGGCAGAAGGGGATTGGACTAAATGGCCCAAGGGTTCTCTTCCAACCCTCTTATTATTATTATTATTATTATTATTATTATTATTATTATTATTATTATTATTAACATTGAGGTTGTGTGGCCATCTGTCAGGGGTGCTTTGCTTGTACTTTTGGCACACAAAGGCAGAAGGGGATTGGACTCAATGGCCCAAGGGGTCTCTTCAAACCCTTATTATTATTATTATTATTATTATTATCAAAAGACAACTTGGCAAGGTGGCACTACCTGGAGGAATCCTCCACCTTGTGTGACTGTGGAGCTGAACAAACAACTCCACATATGTATGCTTGCCCACAATGCCCTGCCTCATGCACGGAGGAGGAGTTGTTTAAAGCTACAGACAATGCGGTTGCTGTTGCCCGCTTTTGGTCCAAAACTATTTAGTTGCTTGTGATTTCTTCTTTTTTTTATTTCCATTATTTGAAATGTATTCATTGTACAATGCTTTTGACACGAAATAAAAAAAAATTATTATTATTATTATTAACATTGAGGCTGAGTGGCCATCTGTCAGGGGTGCTTTGCTTGTGCTTTTGGTGCACAAAGGCAGAAAGAGTTGGATTAAATGGCCCAAGGGGTCTCTTCTAACCCTCTTTATTATTATTATTATTATTATTATTATTATTATTATTATTATTATTATGACACAGCAAACAAGATAGATATGCTGGATTTCGTATCACAAAATCACAAGTCGAACACTTCCCAAGTGTCTAGGACTGTGTGATTATTATTATTATTATTATTATTATTATTATTATTATTATTATTATTATTATTAACATTGAGGCTGGGTGGCCATCTGTCAGGGGTGCTTTGCTTGTGCTTTTGGCGCACAAAGGCAGAAGAAGATTGGACTCAATGGCCCAAAGGGTCTCTTCCAACCCTCTTTATTGTTGTTGTTGTTGTTGTTATTAATTATTATTGCTCGGTGGCCAACTATGGTCCGGCCCTCCAACGGTCCGAAGGATCGTGAACCGGCCTCCTGTTTAAAAAGTTTGGGGACTCCTGGACTAAAGCAAGGAATGAACTCTTGTGCTATAGACCCGCATATCTCTCTCTCTCTAAAAATCAGACTATGTATGTATATATGTATGTACAGTAGAGTCTCACTTATCCAACATAAACGGGCCGGCAGAACGTTGGATAAGCGAATATGTTGGGATTAAGGAAAAGCCTATTACACATCAAAATAGGTTCTGATTTTACAAATTAAGCACCAAAACATCATTTTATACAACAAATTTGACAGAAAAAGTAGTTCATTACAAATTAATGCTATGTAGTAATAACTGTATTTACGAATTTAGCACCAAAATATCACAATGCATTGAAAACATTGACTACAAAAATGCGTTGGATAATCCAGAACATTGGATAAGTGAGACTCTACTGTATTTAGGTCTGTCTGTCTGTTTGTACCACAAAGACTGTTGCTAGGTGAAGGACGGGAGTTGCTAGGTGAAGTGGTCCTTACGATATCATTGGATTAACTGTTGCTAGGTGAGCGGTTGGCTGTTGTTAAGTGAGTGGCTGTCTGTTATGTCACTGGATTAGCAGTTGGTAGGTGGATGGCTATTGCTAGGTGAAGTGGCCGCTGCAATGTCACTGAATTTACTGTTGCTAGGTGAGTGGTTGACTGTTGCTAAGTGAGTGGCTCTCTGTTGTGTCACTGGATTGATGGTTGGTAGGTGAAGGACGGCTGTTGCTAGGTGAAGTGGCCCCTCCAATGTCACTAGATTGGCTGTTGCTAGGTGAAAAGTTAGCTATTGGTAAACGAGTGGCTCTCTGTTATGTCACTGGATTGGTGGTTGATAGATGAAGGGCGGCTGTTGCTAGGTGAAGTGGCCCCCATGACATCATTGGATTGACTGTTGCTAGGTGAGCAGTTGGCTGTTGGTAAGTGAGTGGGTCTGTGTTATGTCATTGGATTGGCGTTTGTTAGGTGAAGGACGGCTGTTGCTAGGTGAAGTGGCCCCCTACCATGTCACTGAATTGGCTGTTGTTACGTGAACAGTTGGCTGTTGGTAAGTGAGTGTTTCTCTGTTATGTCACTGGATTGGTAGTTGCTAGGTGAAGGATGGGTGTTGCTAGGTGAAGTGGCCCCCATGATATCACTGGATTGGCTGTTGCTAGGTGAGCGGTTGGCTGTTGGTAAGTGAGTGGCTCTCTGCTGTATCACTGGATTGGTGGTTGGTAGGTGAAGGGCCAGCTGTTGCTGGGTGAAGTGGCCCCCCACAATGTCATTGGATTGGCTGCTGCTAGGTGAAGTGGCCCTCTGTGATGTTGCTGGGAACGAGCGGTGATGTATATCAAGGAAAGGGAGGAAGGAAGCTAAGAGTCATAAAGAGACCCATGGAGTCATTGAGATGTAGGCCCTCTCAGAGCTGGAGAAAGGAGAAAGGAGGCAGGTAGCAATTCCGACAACAGCAACGAGCAACGAAAAATTAGCACAGAAAATTTGGGAACTGGGATTCCTCCCTTGCATTTTCCCCTTTTGCAGCCCAAGGTGTGATTCTCCGCAATGTGGTTGAAGACCCAGGGAATTAATCAACTTGAGTCACTTCTCCAGTGTCTCCAGATAACGTATCTGAGCAGAAGCCCTTCCGCTTCCCTCCTTGGAAAGGAGTCTTGGGTCCAATCAGGCATCTGCCGCTTTTATTATCTGCAACCATCCATCATTCTGGAAGAAAGGAATGAGGCCTGAAACTCAGCCCATTCGGAGTCAACTCATCCCTTGGGCAGCAAAGAGAAGAAGGAATAAGATTTTGTTGCTCTTTGTGGCCTTTGAGTTACGTAACTTTGACTTAAATCCAAGAATCTTCTGCTCAGGTCTTGCAAAGTCAAGGCAGCCATGTCTTTGCTGTGGCATCTATCCATCCGTAACTGTACTTAGTCCTGTCTTTTCATGAGATCTCCAAAGTATGACAGTCTCTGTATCTTGCTTCTAAGGAGAGTTTGGACTTGATTTGCTTTGGACCCATGTATTTGTCTTCTTAGCAATTTCTAGGTTGCAATGTTCTCCTCCTTCCTGTGGTCAAAGCTGGAGAGGGCTTCAAGGGACCTTTTAAGACTGGTGTTGACCAATAAATGGCACAAAAGTGAGCAGATGAGGAGCATAAGGCCATGGAGAGACTCAAGGAAAGCTGGGTTCAAATTCCTGGTCAGTTAACGTCATTTATTGGATGGCTCTGGGGACTAGGTGGTTGTGTTCTGGTTTGGGCATATGGTAGATGTGGACGTTCTTTTGGGAAGATCGCGTCCAGCAAAGTATGACACAGAAAACCATATTTAATGATCTAGAGCTGATGTGGTCTATTCAATGCAATGTTCTGAATCAACACCCCAGGAACAGGTCTAAAACAGAGACACCAAGAAAGTAATTTTTGGTTGAGCTGTGTTATTATTTCCTTTGCTCCTTTTTCAGGCCAATCGTTTTAATAGGCTATTTTCCCCCTTTTCTCAGTGCAGCGGAAGTGTGCTGGGTCCATAACCCTTTGTTGAGAATCTGTGAGCAGTTAGATTCAAAAATAACCCTCTTTGTGAAGTAGATTCCCAAAAATATAGCAGAGTGGCAGAAGTATACCTTCAAAACAGCAGAAACTTACGTGAGGTGAGTTAAGGGAAACCTTTCTTCTTTAGGATGGCAAAGGATTGCAAAGTCAGCTTAAAAGTTCAAAAGGTATTTATTGAGGTAAAAAGAAATCCATTGTAGATAGAAAAAGGTTTTGGAGCTAACTAGCTGTCTACGCTAGCATCTAAGGTAGGTAGGCAGGTAAAAATAACAAAGATATCTAAATAGCTACATTTTGCCTAAGAGAGTGGCAAAATGTGTCCTTCTTGGTAAGAAGACAAAAGGAGGAAGGAAGGCGACCACCGCATGGTCTGTGCCTTCCTTTTGGGGCAATAAAAATTCCAATCTACGTAGAGGAAGTTACCTCATCCCTGCAGAGATCACATTGCTAAAAACAACAAGGTGAAGGGAGTGGATGTAAACAGGATAGAAAGAGGGAAAACAGCAAAGCCTATCTGGGCATACATGGGATTATAGAGAGGATTCCCTCGGTCTATTCTATCCACTACCTATCTAATAAATGAGACTTGTGTAGTCCAGGATGATTTTCAACAATTGGTGAGACTGCGGACCATATTTTAGTTCTTGCAGACCACTGGTGGTTCACGGACCACTGCCTTAAAGGGACCTCATCCAATTTCTACGAGATGGAGGAATGGAGTTTTTAACTGAAGGTCAAGGATGGTCAGATATTCCAAGACCACTTGGGAATAATACTAAGGGTTTCCAAACAGAGCAAGGAAAGGAGCCAAGTTGAAACCGCAAAGAGATCTGGCTTCCAGTCCGTAGCCACTTGGACAATGTCCTGACCCAGGAGAAGGCCGCTTCCCAAGCTCCTATGCCCACCCCCATAATTCATTATGTTCCTTGACCTTTCCTGCATCAGTCGCACTTCTCCTGGTTAACTTGATATTACTTAGGGTCTTTCCCATCCCAAATTAACCTCCAATGAATTTGTAGTACTTTATCTTCTATCTTGAGTTCACAACTTATAACAAAGTGCACTTTAGCTAGTCTTTTACTCAACTTCGCTGTTTTTAATTCCATGTTTATTAAGTGTGTTTTCATTTTCATAGGTTAATGTTTAAATTTTATAATTGGTGTAAGTTTTTGTTTACTGATGTATTGTTTATTGTCACTGTTTTTATCTAATATTATTTGTGAGCCGCCCCGAGTCCCCTTTGGGGGAGATGGGGGAGGGCTATAAATAAACTTCTTCTTCTTCTTCTTCTTCTTCTTCTTCTTCTTCTTATTATTATTATTATTATTATTATTATTGTATGACACAGCAAACAAGATAGATATGCTGGATTTCGTATCACAAAACCACAAGTCGAACACTTCCCAAGTGTCTAGGACTGTGTGATGTATTATTATTATTATTATTATTATTATTATTATTATTATTATTGTATGACACAGCAAACAAGATAGATATGCTGGATTTCGTATCACAAAATCACAAGTCGAACACTTCCCAAGTGTCTAAGATTGTGTGATGTATTATTATTATTATTATTATTATTATTATTATTATTATTGTATGACACAGCAAACAAGATAGATATGCTGGATTTCGAATCACAAAACCACAAGTCGAACACTTCCCAAGTGTCTAGGACTGTGTGATGTATTTTTGGATGATGCGTGCAGATCCCAGCAGGGTGGTCTTTTGCAGTTGGCAGATCGTAATTTTGTCAATGTCTATTGTTTCCAAATGCCGGCTGAGATCTTTTGGCATGGCACCCAATGTGCCCATCACCACCGGGACCACCTGCACTGGTTTCTGCCAGAGTCTTTGAAGTTCAATCTTGAGGTCCTCATAGCGGCTGAGTTTTTCCTGTTGTTTTTCGTCAATGCAACTGTCACCTGGGATGGCAACATCAATGATCCAAACCTTTTTCTTTTCCACAACTGTGATGTCTGGTGTGTTGTGTTCCAGAACTTTGTCAGTCTGGATTCGGAAGTCCCACAATATTTTTGCGTGCTCATTTTCCAATATTTTTGCAGGTTTGTGATCCCACCAGTTCTTTGCTGCTGGGAGGTGGTACTTGAGGCATTAAGTGTGATCTTTTCATCCCTCCTCCCTGTTGTAGGACACGGCTCTACAAGGGCCGGAAAAATAGTACAGGTCAATAACTGGCTCAGAAAATGGTGTCAAGAGGAGCATTTTGGCTTCCTTGACCATGGTCTACTCTTCCAAGAGGATGGACTACTGGCAAGCGATGGGGTGCATCTCACACAAGTAGGAAAACATCTTTTTGCACACAGACTCACAAACCTCATCAGGCGCACTTTAAACTAGATCCACTGGGGGAGGGGAACAACAGCCTGGCGAACACTATATTACCCACGACCACAGGGAACCGCCGAAAGGCTAAACGGAGGGCTGCACAAACACAGCAAGGACCAAGTACAGAGAGCACAATAATCCCAAATAAACAGCTCAAGGGGAGGTCACAGGGGCTTACATGTCTTTACACTAATGCTCAGAGCATGGGAAATAAGCAAGACGAACTCCAACTCCTAGCACAGCACCACACATACGATGTCATAGGCATCACTGAAACCTGGTGGGATGACTCCCATCACTGGAATTTAACCATTGAGGGCTATAACCTCTTTCACAGAAATAGAACAAAGGGGAGAGGAGGGGGAGTAGCTTTATATGTCAAAAACAGTTACGTTGCAGAAGAAATGCAAGACTGTAATCCAGGAAACCAGCTTGAAAGCATCTGGATAAGAATCAAGGGAACCGGGACTCAAAAAGACCTTGTCGTGGGTGTCTACTACAGACCTCCGAGTCAGGATGAAGGACTTGACGAAGCCTTCTGTCAACAGCTGACCAAACAGGCACAAAGAAGAGATATAGTAGTCATGGGCGATTTCAATTATCCCGATATCTGCTGGAAAACAAACTCAGCCAAGAGTACAAAGTCCAACAAATTCCTCACTTGCCTTGCAGATAATTTTATGGTCCAGAAGGTAGAAGAGGCAACAAGGGGATCAGCAACTCTTGATCTAATCTTAACAAATGTGGAAGACCTGATCAATACAGTTGAAGTGGTTGGATCCTTAGGGGCAAGTGACCATGTGCTCCTGTAGTTTGCAATACAAAGGAATGCTGAAACTAAGACAAGTCAAACACGCATTCTGGACTTTAAGAGAGCTGACTTCCAAAAAATGAAGGAATTACTGAGCGGCATTCCATGGACGCCGATATTAAAAAACAAGGGAGTTAAGGATGGATGGGAGTTTTTCAAAAGTGAAATACTCAAGGCGCAAATGCAAACAGTGCCAACAAAGAAGAAAAATAAGACAAGTGCAAAGAAGCCAGAATGGATGTCCAAAGAACTTCTAACTGAGCTAAAGCTCAAAAGTGACATGCACAAGAAGTGGAAAAGGGGAGAAATCACCAAAGAAGAATTCAAACGTATAGCCAACACCTGTAGGGAAAAGGTTCGCAAGGCTAAAGCGCAAAATGAGCTCAGGCTTGCCAGGGACATAAAAAACAACAAAAAAGGCTTTTTTGCTTACGTTGGTAGAAAAAGGAAGAAAAAGGAGGCGATAGGGCCATTGCAAGGAGAAGATGGGGTGATGGCGACAGGGAAAAGGCAGAACTACTTAATGCCTTCTTTGCCTCAGTCTTCTCAGAAAAAGAAAGCCATCTTCAACCCCAGCAACATGGAATGGACGAAGGATTGGGGGAAATCCAACCCCAAATAGGGAAACAAGTTGTCCAGGAACACCTGGCCTCTCTAAACGAATTCAAGTCCCCAGGGCCAGATCAGCTACATCCAAGAGTACTGAAGGAACTAGCAGAAGTTATTTCAGAACCACTGGCAATTATCTTCGAGAGTTCTTGGAGAACGGGAGAAGTCCCAGCAGATTGGAGGAGGGCGAATGTGGTCCCTATCTTCAAGAAGGGAAAAAAGAACGACCCAAACAATGACCGTCCGGTCAGCCTCACATCAATACCAGGCAAAATTCTGGAAAAGATCATTAAGGAAGTGGTCTGCGAACACTTAGAAACAAATGCGGTCATTGCTAATAGTCAACACGGATTTACCAAAAACAAGTCATGCCAGACTAATCTGATCTCTTTTTTCGATAGAGTTACGAGTTGGGTCGATACAGGGAATGCTGTGGATGTAGCGTACCTGGATTTCAGTAAGGCCTTCGACAAAGTCCCCCACGACCTTCTGGCAAACAAACTAGTAAAATGTGGGCTAGACAAAACTACGGTTAGGTGGATCTGTAATTGGCTAAGCGAACGAACCCAAAGGGTGCTCACCAATGCGTCGTCTTCATCATGGAACGAAGTGACAAGTGGAGTGCCGCAGGGCTCCGTCCTGGGCCCGGTTCTGTTCAACATCTTTATTAACGACTTAGACGAAGGGTTAGAAGGCACGATCATCAAGTTTGCAGACGACACAAAACTGGGAGGGATAGCTAACACTCCAGAAGACAGGAGCAGAATTCAAAACGATCTTGACAGACTAGAGAGATGGGCCGAAACTAACAAAATGAAGTTCAACAGGGACAAATGCAAGATACTTCACTTCGGCAGAAAAAATGGAAATCAAAGATACAGAATGGGGGACGATGCCTGGCTTGACAGCAGTGTGTGCGAAAAAGACCTTGGAGTCCTCGTGGGGAGGAAGATGAACATGAGGCAACAATGTGATGCGGCTGCTAAAAAAGCCAATGGGATTTTGGCCTGCATCAATAGGGGAATAGCGTCTAGATCCAGGGAAGTCCTGCTCCCCCTTATTCTATTCTGCCTTGGTCAGACCACACCTGGAATCACACTGGGTCCAATTTTGGGCACCACAGTTGAAGGGAGATGTTGACAAGCTGGAAAGCGTCCAGAGGAGGGCGACTAAAATGATTAAGGGTCTGGAGAACAAGCCCTATGAGGAGCGGCTTAAAGAGCTGGGCATGTTTAGCCTGCAGAAGAGAAGGCTGAGAGGAGACATGATAGCCATGTACAAATACGTGAAGGGAAGTCATAAGGAGGAGGGAGGGAGCTTGTTTTCTGCTGCCCTGCAGACTAGGACACGGAACAATGGCTTCAAACTACAGGAAAGGAGATTCCACCTGAACATCAGGAAGAACTTCCTCACTGTGAGAAGGGCTGTTCAGCAGTGGAACTCTCTGCCCCAGACTGTGGTGGAGGCTCCTTCTTTGGAGGCTTTTAAGCAGAGGCTGGATGGCCATCTGTCGGAGGTGCTTTGAATGCGATTTCCTGCTTCTTAGCGGGGGGTTGGACTAGATGGCCCATGAGGTCTCTTCCAATTCTACTATTCTATGATTCTATGATTCTAAGTTCCAATTAATCATTTGGGCCACATAGTTGTGCCTCTGTTTGAAGTCTCTCTGTGCAATTTTCTTACAGCAGCTGAAGAGATGATCAATGGTTTCGTCGGCTTCCTTACACAGTCTGCATTTTGGGTCATCAGCTGATTTTTCGATCTTGGCCTTAATTGCATTTGTTCTGATATTATTATTATTATTATTATTATTATTATTATTATTATTATTATTATGCCTTGCCAATGTCTAGGGTCCACCATCATGGAAATGAAGCAGTTAATCTGGGGGTCTTTTCCGAAGAAGCTCACTGGCTGCCAGGAAAGTTGGGTAGCCCTTCCTTGCTCTCACAGCAATGCAGCCGGGGCATCCCTGCCCTCCACTCCAGGCCCATTCCCACCGGGAAGCAAAGCATCCAGCCTCAGACCAGCCCCGGTTTCCCACCCAGAACTCATGGGATGGAGCGGAATGGGCTGCCCAGCCCCTCTCTGGAGCCTGAGGTTAAGGAGGGAGAGGGGAAAGCACTCCTGTAATAGTCAGTCTGCAAAATGGGAAGATTACAGGCTGGAAAAGTTGGCAAAGGGACATGGAGACGGATTGTGGTTCAGCTGGGGGACTCCCTGCTCAGCCAGCCAGGAGGATTCCTCCTCTCAGTGCCTGCCTCTTTCTTTCCTTCCTTCCTTCCTTCCTTCCTTCCTTCCTTCCTTCCTTCCTTCCTTCCTTCCTTCCTTCCTTCCTTCCTTTTGCTTCCCTTTTCATTTATCCCTTCTCTCCCTTCCTATCTTGTTTTTCCCCTTCTTTCTTCTCTTCCACAATGCTCCATAACACTTTGTTGTTGTTTTTTTTTTTTTTTTGCCATTCCCACAAGAGCCCCAGGTAGTGCAGTGCGTTAAACCGCTGAGCTGCTGAACTTACAGACCAAAAGGTCGGTGCTTCAAATCCAGGGAGCGGAGTGAGCACATGCTGATAACCCCAGCTTCTGCCAACCTGGCTGTTTGAAAACATGCAAATGTGAGTAGATCAATAGGTACTGCTCCGGCAGGAAGGTAACGGCGCTCCATGCAGTCATGCCGGCCACATGACCTTGGAGGTGTCTATGGACAACGCCGGCTCTGGCTTAGAAATGGAGATGAGCACCAACGCCCAGAGTCAGACACGACTAGACTTAACGTCAGGGGAAAACCTTTACCTGCTATTCCCAGCACTTCTTCCTTTTCTTGCCATTCTCTACTCTTCCCTCCCTTCCTCCTTTTTCTTCCTTTCTCTTCCCTTCTTTTTTTTTTTTTACAATTTCATCTTTTCTTTTTCCTTCTTTCCTCCACCACACCATTTCCACTCTCCTTCCTTTCTCTTTTCCCTTCCTTCCTTCCTTTCTTCTTTTCTTCCTTCCTTCTATCCTTCTTTCCTTCCTTCCTTCCTTCTTCCCTTCCTTCCATCCATCCTTCTTTCCTTCCTTCCTTCTATCCTTCCTTCCTTCCTTCTATCCTTCCTTCCCTCCCTCTTTTCTTCCTTCCTTCCTTCCTTCCTTCCTTCTTTTCTTCCTTCCTTCTATCCTCCCTCCCTCCCTCCCTCCGTCCCTTCCTTCCTTACTTCTTTTCTTCCTTCTTTTCTTCCTTCCTTCCTTCCTTCCTTCCTTCCTTCCTTCCTTCCTTCCTTCCTTCCTTCCTTCCTTCCTTCTTTTCTTCCTTCCTTCCTTCCTTCCTTCCTTCCTTCCTTCCTTCCTTCCTTCTTTTCTTCCTTCCTTTTCTTCCTTCCTTCTTTTCTTCCTTCCTTCCTCCCTCCCTCCCGCCCTCCCTCCCTCCCTCCCTCCCTCCCTTCCTTCCTTCCTTCCTTCCTTCCTTCCTTCCTTCCTTCCTTCCTTCCTTCCTTCCTTCCTTCTATCCTCCCTCCCTTCCTTCCTTCTTTTCTTCATTCCTTCTATCCTTCCTTCCTTCCTTCCTTTCCCCCCTCACTATTTCCTCCCTTCATTCCTCCCTCTTTGGCCTTATCTTTCATACCATTCCCTCCGTCACACCATTGTCTCTCCATTTCTCTTCCTCACCGTTCCCTCCCTCTTTACTCTTTTTCCCTTCTTTCCTTCTCTCACCATTCCCTCCCTTCCTTCTCATTATCTCCCCCTCCCTGCTGCTTCCATCCATTCTTTCCATTTCCCAAACTTTTGAGTGTTTTCATGCCAAGCCGGGCCCCAGTTTGGGGACCTTCTCTTTGTGCCGCGCAACAATGCTCCTTCTCAGCAGATGGCCAGGGTGCCTGGCTGGCACGCTGCGTTCCCTCCTCCCTCCCGCTTGCCCATGAACACATGCGTGTGCCCACCCCGCTTGCAGCTTTCCAGCAGGTCCAGGGCGGCCCCTTCCCCAGAAGGACCCCAACAGCTTGATCCATCAGATGGAGAAGGCCATCCAGGCCGGCCCTCCTGGCTCTCCCTTCCCGTTGCCAAACTATGTTGTGTTGTCAGGAGAGTCAAGGAGGTAGCGGGTTCGGAAACAATGGGGCGGTGACAGAAAGCTGGAACGGCAGAGCGGGGGCCCGGTGGCGGCGGCGGCGGAGGCTTTTCGGGAGCCGTGCTGGGATGGCCTGGGCCCACTCCTTCTCCAGCGGAGGATGGAGAAGCCTCCAGCCCATCTGCCGAGCCCGGCTGTCACGCCGACTCTGAAGACCCTCTTCGGAGAGATGGAAGCAAGAGGGACGCCGAGAACGAGAGAGACAGAGACAGCCATCTCTCCCTCAAAGGGATCCAACTCCTTTCAAAAATGTAGGCCAAGATCCAACGGCTTGCTTGGGAGCCAACTTACCGGCTCTTACTGTCCCGCTCCATCTGGTCGTCCCCAAGAGTTGGTTTCTAACAGAAGTAGTCCATGGGCTCCTGGCAAACTCCCTCCGTCAGCTTAGCTTTATTCCTAGGAGGTTCAGTCAATATGGGTTCATTCTTCCACCCAGAAACCGATGTCTTCACTGCTGGAGAACATGTGGATCTAGAATGACATTCAATACAGAGATTGCCCTAGGAGAGAATTGGCAAGCTGCAGCAACACGTCAAACAATCATCACCATCCGGGCCTCCAAATGGTTCCGGTATTATTGATAGAATCATCTGCACAGTGAAACCACTTTCATCAGTGACATGAAAACAAGTTAAACAGTCAGTGTCGGTGGAGCCTTAGAGCTGAGCTCTGAGATCTGCAACTCTAGGAGCACCAAGCAAAAGCTAGTAGATAGATCACACAGCAAAATAATAATAATAATCTATATATATAAAAGAGTGATGGAATCACGGCAGCGGACAAAACAACAAAACTAAACACCCCACAACCTCGAAAATTGACAGCTCAACCCCTCATCTACACCTCTGGGTTGATACAACAAAAAGAAAAGAAAAATAAAGTCCTAATTAGAGGGAGAGGAATAATTGTTTTTATCCACAAGCTCCACCCACTTGGTCTCCTAGCAACCCACTCAGCCCAGGGGACAAGCATAGTTAAGCCTCACTTAGGCCTCTTCCACAATACCTATAAAATACAGATTATCAGATTTGAACTGGATTATATGGCAGTGTAGACTCCAGACCCTTCCACACAGCTATATAACCCATTTATAATCTTATATTATCTGTTTTGAACTGCATTATCTTGACTCCACACTACTATATAATCCACTTCAGTGTGCATTTTATACAGCTGTGTAGAAGGGGCCTCATATAATTCAGTTCTAAGCAGATAATATAAAATTATAAATATACAGTAGAGTCTCACTTATCCAACATAAACAGGCAGGCACCTTTACCCTTTACCTTAACTACCACCAATTCCTCAATACTTTATTTCCCATACCACCATACTTTGCCACAGCAACGCATGGCCGGGCACAGCTAATAATAATAATAATAATAATAATAATAATAATAATAATAATAATAATAATAATGGAGCCTCTGGTGGCCTAGGGAATAAAAGCCTTGTGAAAGTTGGGTTGCTGACCTGAAGGCTGCCAGGTTCGAATCCCACCCGGGGAGAGCGTGGATGAGCTCCCTCTATCAGTTCCAGCTTCATGCGGGGACATGAGAGAAGCCTACCACAAGGATGGTAAAAAACATCAAAACATCCGGGCATCCCCTGGGCAACGTCCTTGTAGGCGGCCAATTCTCTCACTCCAGAAGCAACTCCGGTTGCTCCTGACACACACACACAAAATTATTATAAGCACAATACGCCTGACCTCACTATCGTGTTAAAAAACAAAGTATGGATTGTTGATGTTGCAATCCCAGGGGACAGCAGGATTGAAGAAAAACAACTGGAAAAGCTGACACAATATGAGGATTTAAAGATCGAATTACAAAGACTCTGGCACAAGCCAGTCAAGGTGGTCCCAGTGGTGATCGGCACACTGGGTGCAGTGCCTAAACCTTTGCCTGTACTTAAACACAATCAGCGCTGACAAAATTACTACCTGCCAGCTGCAGAAGGCCACCTGACTGGGATCTGCATGCATTATTCGCCAATACATCACACAGTCCTTGACACTTGGGAATTGTCCGACGTGGGAACCAATACAACAGCCAGCAGAGTGTCTGCTGTGGACTCATCTTGTTGTGTTTCTAATAATAATAATAATAATCATCATCATCATCATCATCATCGTCTATCTATCTATATAAAATGTAATGTGCATAATTAAGACCGAGTTAACAACAAAACCATTGGGCCAAATCCTACCAAATTTGGCCACAATACTCATCACTTTCCAAGGAGTGACCTTGCAGCTTCAAAGCCTGGCTGCTTCATACCTAGGGGATTACCTTGTTACCCAACTTGAATACCATTGAATACCCTTGAAGCTTCAAAGCCTGGCTGCTTCATACCTAGGGGACTCCATCGTTAGCCAACTTGAATACCATTGAATACCCTTGCAACTTCAAAGCCTGGCTGCTTCATACCTAGGGAATCCTCTCTAGGCCACCTTGAATGCCAAGAAGAAAACCCCACTTAGGACTATGCCACAGCAACACATGGCCGGGCACAGCTGATAATAATAATAATAATAATAATAATAATAATAATAATAATAATAATAATAGATGACCTGGCTCTGGCTCACGAATGGGACACTGAAGAAGGAGACAGAAGGCCTGATCCTTACAGCCCAGGAGCAAGCCATCAGGACAAAGGCAATTAAGGACAAGATCGAAAAATCAGCTGATGACCCAAAATGCAGACTGTGCAAGGAAACCGACGAAACCATGGATCATCTCCTCAGCTGCTGTAAGAAAATTGCACAGACAGACTACAAACAGAGGCACAACTATGTGGCCCAAATGATTCATTGGAACTTATGCCTCAAGTACCACCTCCCAGCAGCAAAGAACTGGTGGGATCACAAACCGGCAAAAGTATTGGAAAATGAACATGCAAAGATACTGTGGGACTTCCGAATCCAGACTGACAAAGTTCTGGAACACAACATACCAGACATCACAGTTGTGGAAAAGAAAAAGGTTTGGATCATTGATGTCGCCATCCCAGGTGACAGTCGCATTGACGAAAAACAACAGGAAAAACTCAGCCGCTATGAGGACCTCAAGATTGAACTTCAAAGACTCTGGCAGAAACCAGTGCAGGTGGTCCCGGTGGTGATGGGCACACTGGGTGCCGTGCCAAAAGATCTCAGCCAGCATTTGGAAACCATAGACATTGACAAAATCACGATCTGCCAACTGCAAAAGGCCACCCTGCTGGGATCTGCGCGCATCATCCGAAAATACAACACACAGTCCTAGACACTTGGGAAGTGTTCAACTTGTGATTAAGTGATACGAAATCCAGCATGTCTATCTTGTTTGCTGTGTCACTCCTGGGCTGCAAGGATCAGGCCTTGTGTCTCCTTCTTCAGGGTCCCATTCATGAGCCAGAGCCAGGTCTTCTCCTTATCAGCTTTTCCTTCAATTTTGTCAAGGAACTTTCCATGCAATGTTTTGTTGTGCCAGCTGTCAGCTCTAGTTTGTAGTGCGGTTTTCTTGTACTGGTTTGTCTGCTGTGCTTTGAGGAGTTTCTGATTTTTGACTTCAATCAAAGCAGGTTCTTCACTTTGCTTTACATATTCTGCCAGGGCATGTTCTTCTTCTTTGACTGCTTGTTTTACTTGTATTATTATTAATATTATTATTATTTTTAAAAAGCAGGTGGGTTGGCGTGGGTTGGCTCCCCTACTCCCCTTTCTCATCTCATTCCCTTGAAGCAGCTGGCATGCGGCGGTTTGGACAGGCGGGCTATACAGGCCATGTTTGCAGCTGTGCCTAACCGACACGCTGGGCTGGATGTCAGATTTGCTGCCTGGGCACATTCCCTGGGAAGGAAGGCCGGGGCAATGGCGGCGGAGGAAACGGGGGAAACGGACACCTGGCACCAAGACTTGGCCTGGATGCAGCAAGGCTAATGTGAAGAAGAGGGCCACACAGCCTTGGCCTGGTGGCTCTGAGTGACCCCATGTTTGTGGAGAAGGGGGCGTTGGCTGCCTTCCACCGCTGGATGCAATCCCAGGAGGAGGCTTTTGGCAACGGGGTTCAGGGCAAGGCACAGGTGGCTCCCCAGCTGCTGGTTTCTGATTTCCTGCAACAGCAGCTCTCAGTCCTTGGAGGTGCGGGAAGAAGGCAGTTGGTGTCTTTGGAAAAAGGCCCTTGCCAAGTATTCACCCCTGCCGTGTTCCTCAGAGCCTCAACACCTCCCAACAAAGGATTCCCCCAGACAGAAAGCAGCCAGGCTTTGAAACTACAGTAGAGTCTCACTTATCCAACATAAACGGGCCAGCAGAACGTTGGATAAGCGAATATGTTGGATAATAAGGAGGGATTAAGAAAAAGCCTATTAAACATCAAATTAGGTTATGATTTTACAAATTAAGCACCAAAACATCATGTTATACAACAAATTTGACAGAAAAAGAAGTTCAATACGCAGTAATGCTATGTAGTAATTAGTGTATTTACGAATTTAGTACCAAAATATCATGATGTATTGAAAACATTGACTATAAAAATGTGTTGGATAATCCAGAACGTTGGATAAGCGAGTGTTGGATAAGTGAGACTCTACTGTACAAGGCTTTCCAATGCTAATAGAAACATTCACGCTTGCCTCCAACAGACAAGAGTTCTTTCTCCACCCTGGACCTTCCACAGATATATAAACTCCACTTGCCAGGTCTCCAACAGACCTCAACAAGCTCTAAAGGTGCCTGTCATAGATGCAGGTGAAACGTCAGGAGAGAATGCTTCTGGAACATGGCGATACAGCCCGGGAAACTCACAGCAATCCATGAAAGCCTTTGACAACACACAGGAAAAATATCTCAGAATGAAACTGCAAGGCTTCCCAATGCTAAGCAAAGTGATTACTGTATATACTCGAGTATAAGCCTAGTTTTTCAGCCCTTTTTTAGGCCTGAAAAAAACCTCCTTGGGTTATACTTGGGTGAGGGTCCTGGTGGGCTTATATTCAGGTCGGGTTATACTAAAGTATATAAGTAAAGGTAAAGGTTTCCCCTGACGTGAAGTCCAGTCATGTCTGACTCTGGGGGTTGGTGTTCATCTCCATTTCTAAGCCGAAGAGCCGGCATTGTCCGTAGACACCTCCAAGGTCATGTGGCCGGCATGACTGCATGGAGCGTCGTCACCTTCCCGCCGGAGCAATACCTATTGGTCTACTCACATTGGCATGTTTTCAAACTGCTAGGTTGGCAGGAGCTGGAGCTAAAGTATATATGGTATATTTATTATTTTTCTCTATTATTATTGGTATTGTTGCATTTATTATTTTACTCTATTAATGATTATTATTACATTTATTATTTTACTCTATTATTGTTGTTACTTTTACATTTATTTTACTCTGTTTTTATTATTAATAATACATTTATTATTTTACTCTATTTGTTATTACATTTATTATTTTACTGCATTTATTATTATTATTATTATTATTACATGTATTATTTCACTCTATTATTATTAAAAGTATACATAAGCACATTTACATTGAAGAAGATGAGAATAATGATTTAATCAGAGTTGGACACTCATATCTTAAATTACAGTTTGAGGTGGAGATTCAAAAATATTTAAAATGAAAACATTTAAAATTAATTTAATTTTATTGGCATCTCGGCTTATACTGGAGTCAATGTTTTCCCAGTTTTTTGTGGTAAAATTAGGTGCCTCGGCTTATATTTGGGTCAGCTTATACTCGAGTATATACGGTACTTGAAACATTCACACTTGCCTCCTACAGGCAAGAGTTCTTTCTGGGTTGTTGTGCATTTTCCGGGCTGTATGGCCATGTTCCAGAAGCATTTCCTCCTGATGTTTCACCCACTTCTATGGCAGGTGTTCTCAGAGGTGGTGAGGAGCTCTTTCTCTCACCCTGGCCCTCCCACAGATATATAAACCCCACTGGTCAAGTCTCCAACAGACCTCAACAACCTCTGAGGGTGCCTGTCGTAGTTGTGGGCGAAACGTCAGGAGAGAATGCTTCTGGAGCATGGCCATACTGCCTGGAAAACACACAACCCCAATTTAACATTTTCCAGCTTCCGGCTTCATGAGAGTATGCTCAATTCCAGCCACAGGGGAAGCTGCTGCTTCATCATCCACTGTGACACTGAGTCCTTGATGGAGTACTTCTTCTGGAACATGGCCATACAGCCTAGAAAACTCACAGCAACCCGTTGTTGCCATGATTCAATGGACAGTGTAAGTGGAATCTAAGAAAACCCTTTCTGGTTAAAGGAGTTGTCCTAAGTCAAGAGGCAATTCCAGGGCAGATGAATGCTTTAAAAATGACTTTTAAAAATCCAGTGTAGAATCCACAAGTATTACAACAGGGAGTTTTAAGTGGGGTCATTGTGATGTTTGTTGCCTCACATTCGACATTAAGCAGTTTTCTCATCCATCATTACACATCAAAATCAATTTGAAAGACTTTATTACATGCTCAACGGAAAATGTAATCTATGTAATTCAGTGTCCTTGTGACTTGCTGTACATTGGGATGACCACTAGACCACTGAGAATCAGAATTCAAGAACATTGTTCAAAAATTAGAAGCAAAAATCTTGATTCCACTTTATACACACATTTTCATGATAAATCTCACCCATATAAGAGCTTTAAATTTTTTGCTCTAGAGAAGTTACATATTACTGCTTACACAGACATTAGAACTGGTGTCCTCGGAAGAGAAACGTTTTGGATCTACAAACTGAAAACAACCACCCTTTATGATTTAAACAACAGACTAGACCTCAGCTGTTACCTGTAATCATATATTTAAACCTTTAGAAAACCATGAATGACTGCTCGCGTCATAGAAACCACATTTCAGCATACTGACACTGCAAACATCTAAGTAGAGAGTAACTACTATGCCTGGGTTTGGAAAAACCTTTGTGTTGTAACTCTTAATATAGCATGCTTTGATATGTCTATTTTCACTTGGTCTATATAAATTATATCTTATAAAGAGCACAATACTAGACCATTTCCTTTTATCTCTTAAAGCTTTACTGAAGCAGAGCCAACAATATACAAATTGAAAACTATTTGCTGCTTATCAATTGCCGCTTACCAGAAGGACAACCGAAACTGGAGTAAAGCCGGGAACCAGTATATTTTCAGTATTGTTGTTAACTCTCAGGTGAATACTGTATGTACATGATGCTCTAAATTACATATTGCATTTTATGTTTTGCTCTAATATACATACCTCTTTTTATGTTTTGAACCTTTATAGTATTTGCTTATCTTTTTGACATAGAAAGAAGATAGCTCTGTACTCAGAGAGGCCTAACTATCTCTGTGGCCTTGGCATGATGCTCTAATATACATACAGTAGAGTCTCACTTATCCAACACTCGCTTATCCAACGTTCTGGATTATCCAATGCATTTTTGTAGTCAATGTTTTCAATGCATTGTGACATTTTGGTGCTAAATTCGTAAATACAGTAATTACTACCTAACATTAATGTGTAATGAACTCCTTTTTCTGTCAAATTTGTTGTATAACTTGATGTTTTTTGGTGCTTAATTTGTAAAATCATAACCTATTTTGATGTTTAATAGGCTTTTTCTTAACCTCTCCTTATTATCCAACATATTCGCTTATCCAACGTTCTGCCAGCCCGTTTATGTTGGATAAGTGAGACTCTACTGTACCTCTTTTTATGTTTTGAACCTTTATAGTATTTGCTTATCTTTTTGACATAGAAAGAAGATAGCTCTGTACTCAGAGAGGCCTGACTATTTCTGTGGCCTTTGCATGATGCTCTAATATACATACAGTAGAGTCTCACTTATCCAACACTCGCTTATCCAATGTTCTGGATTATCCAATGCATTTTTGTAGTCAATGTGTTCAATATATCGTGATATTTTGGTGCTAAATTCATAAATACAGTAATTACTACATAGCATTACTGCGTATTGAACTACTTTTGTTGTCTAACATGATGTTTTGGTGCTTCATTTTTAAAATCATAACCTAACTTGATGTTTAATAGGCTTTTCCTTAATGCCCCCTTATTATCCAACATATTCGCTTATCCAACATTCTGCCGGCCCGTTTATGTTGGATAAGTGAGACTCGACTGTACCTCTTTTTATGTTTTGAACCTTTATAGTGTTTGCCTATCTCTTTGACAGATGAATGGGATCTCTTTGCAAGATGCAAGGGGAGGATGCAAAAGGCATCTTTAACAGGCTTTGTGGGCTGGAATGCCATTGGGGAATAGGCGCCGGGGAGGGAGGCTGTGACATCACCACTTCCTGTCTCATTATCTCTTCTTTTTTGCATCCTAATGAGCTTGACCCTTGACTTCTTCCTCCCTTGCATGTGCGTATCTCTCTGGCCGGGGCTGGGGAGGAAGAGGTGGGCGAGGGTTGGATGGAGGGCTTTCTCGGCCAGATGGAAAACATTGCCCTTCAGAGTGTCCATCCCATTTTGGAAAACATTTTAGTAACGCGACCCAGCTGCTGTGCAGAACCAACCGAGGTGCCTTGGGCTCCTTTCGGTGCAATACAGAAACACCGATGCAAACACACACATCGAATTCGAGGAATCAAAAGATGGCTTGGGATGCTGCCAGATGTTGGATCACTTTTCCCCAACTTGTCGATTCTTTTAGCTCTTTCTCCCCCTGGGTGCAGATGTTGCCATGTTCACCTGCTGCTTTACTTTCTCTCTCAGTTGAAACTGGATTCCTAGCAAGAATTTCATTGCTCTCCCCCCACATTAAAGCCCAGAAACTATCCAACTGGTGCCTATCACTCAGGGCTTGGATTTCGCTCCCAAATGCAAAGGCGCCCAGATTCATTGAGCTTAAAAGCTTCCCTGGAATATGTTCAGAACTGCTGACGGAGCAAGAGGAGACCTTGCAATGGGAAAGACAGGCCAGGAAAGGAACTGAGGGTGTTGGCACATACTGTATATACTCAAGTATAAGCCGACCCGAATATAAGCCGAGGCACCTAATTTTACCACAAAAAAACCTGGGAAAACATTGACTCCAGTACAAGCCGAGGGTGATACATTCAGAAATAAAAACATATACCAAGTAGTGGACTAAAGCCTCGTGACTTGAGGCACCAGTAGGTTAAATGTTTTTGAATATTTACATCAAGCTCTAATTTAAGATAACACTGTCCAACTCTGATCAAATCATGATTCTCGTCTTCTTCCATGTAAATGTGCTTATGTATCCTTTTAATAATAATAGAGTAAAATAATACATGTAATAATAATAATAAATACAGGAAAATAATACATGTAATAATAAATAGAGTAAAGTAATAAATGCAATAATAATAAGATCGGAGTGAAATAATAAATGTATTATGAATAATAATAAAAATAGAGTAAAATAAATGTAATAGTAGCAACAATAATAGAGAAAAATAATAAATGTAATACAGTAGAGTCTCACTTATCCAACACTCGCTTATCCAACATTCTGGATTATCCAACGCATTTTTGTAGTCAATGTTTTCAATACATTGTGATATTTTGGTGCTAAATTCGTAAATACAGTAATTACTACATAGCATTACTGCGTATTGAACTACTTTTTCTGTCAAATTTGTTGTATAACATGATGTTTTGGTGCTTAATTTGTAAAATCATAACCTAATTTGATGTTTAATAGGCTTTTCCTTAATCTCTCCTTATTATCCAACATATTCGCTTATCCAACGTTCTGCCAGTCCGTTTATGCTGGATAAGTGAGACTCTACTGTACCAATAATAAGAGAAAAATAATAAATGTAATAATAAAAATAGAATAAATGTAATAGTAGCAACAATAATAGAGAAAAATAATAAATGTAATAATAAAATAGAGTAAAATAAATGTAATAGTAGCAACAATAATAGAGAAAAATAATAAATGTAATAATACCAATAATAATAGAGAAAAATAATAAATGTACCATATATTCTCGAGTATAAGCTGACCCACATATAAGCCAACCAGGACCCTCACCCGAGTATAAGCCGAGGCTTTTTCAGTCTTAAAAAAAGGGCTTGAGTATATACTTGAGTATATACAATATTTTTTCTGTTCTTTTCCCTCCGGTCTTCCCTTTGTTACCGAGCAAGGCGTTCCATAGATCCTGTGGGAATTTGAAAAACTCACTACAACCCAGTGATCCCAGCCATGAAAGCCTCTGAATGACCAAATCTACAAATGTGCAGAGATTGCTGTCTAACTAAAAACCAATGGCTGCAAATGCAGAAACGTTCAGTCTGGAAGAGATCCCCCCCCCCCCCCGCCGCCGCCGTAACGGGAGCCGAGACTTAGCCATGCATTCCTGCCTAACAGGGTTTTGTGCCTTTATTTGTATGGATCCTTCGGTAACGCACACAGATATACGCAAACCCCACATCGGCAGCTGCGGCTCTGACTTTCCAGACTTGGAGCCCTGCAGCATAAAATTGAATTCGGCCTGGAATGTGTGTCTGCGGTCCTTGAGTTCCAGAAGGAAACTGTAAGAAAGATGTCGTGTCTTCCCCCTCTCCATCACTCGGTAGCATCTATACTAGGCATGGGCAAAGTTGGGCCCTCCAGCTGTTTTGGACTTCCACTCCCACAATTCCTAACAGCCAGAATTCTGGATGGCCATCTGAACAGCAGAGTCTGGGTGGCCATCTGTCAGGAGGGCTTTGATTGTGCCTTCCTGTCTGCAAGGAGGAGGTTGGCTGGGCTCCCTTCCAATTCTAGTGGAATATAGAATGCCTTGAAAGGTGATGGCGTCAACTTCTCCAGAGATTTTTAAGTAGAGTCTGGATGGCCATCTGTCGGGAAGGCTTTGATTGTGCCTTCCTGCTTGCAAGGAGGAGATCGGACTGGAGTCCTTTCCAATTCTATTGGAATATAGAATGCCTTGGAAGGTGATGAGTCTCCTTCTCCAGAGGTTTTAAAACAGAGTCTGGATGGACATCTGTCAGGAGGGCTTCGATTGTGCCTTTCTGCCTGAAAGGAGGAGGTCGGACTAGATGGTCTCCAGAGGCCCCTTCCAATTCTAGTGGAATATAAAATGCCCTGAAAGGTGATGGAGACTCCTTCTCTAGATGTTTTAAAGCAGAGTCTAGATGGCCATCTGTCAGGAGGGCTTTGATTGTGCCTGCCTGCCTGCAAGGAGGAGGTCGGCTGGGCTCCCTTCCAATTCTAGTGGAATATAGCATGCCCTGAAAGGTGATGGCGTCAACTTCTCCAGAGATTTTTAAGCAGTCTCGATGGCCATCTGTTGGGAGGGCTTTGATGGTGCTTTTCCTGTAGGGCAGGGGGTTGGACTAGATGGCCTTTGGGATCTCTTCCATCCCTATGATTCTGAGATTCTAAACATTATTATTATTTTATTATGACACAGCAAACAAGATAGATATGCTGGATTTTGTATCACAAAATCACAAGTCGAACACTTCCCAAGTGTTTAGGACTGTGTGATGTATTTTCAGATGATGCGTGCAGATCCCAGTAGGGTGGCCTTTTGCAGTTGGCAGATTGTGATTTTGTCAATTTCTATTGTTTCCAAATCAGGCTGAGATCTTTTGGCACGGCACCCAATGTGCCGATCACATTATTGTTGTTGTTGTTGTTGTTATTATTTCCAGTTTGCTTGTTGCAGGCGACGGGTTGCTCCTTGTTCCTGCAGAGCGAAAGCCGAATGTCTTTCCCAGCGGAGGATCCCTCGTTTGGAACTGGCGCCAGGATTCCCAAGCGCCACTGACCTCTGGAACCACATGCAGTTTAGTGGTTGCTTCAGTTCAACCCTAATGAGGCTTTGCAGAAACCGCAAAGGAGGAGAAGCCGAGCGGCCAATCACTCCCTTATAAGATCTCAGTGGAAGCAGCCAAGGCCCTGGGAGAGGTTACTCGGCCTTGGGGCGCATCTACACTGTGGGATGCAATGCAGTTTGGCCTCCCTTTGGGAGGAGCACGGCAAAGATTTGAGCCTTCAATAGTCATGCTAAAGCCAAAATATAAGTTCAAAATGTGGTTTAAAAATCCATTCTAGATAGAAAAAGGTTCTTGGAGCTAACTATCCCTCTAAGCAATCTTCTAAGGAAGGAAAAACGTAAAAATATCAGACAAAATATCCATGCAGCTACATCTTGCCTGCAGAATGGCAAGATTGGTTCTCACAGGAGGAGATAAAAGGCAAAAGATGAATGAGCTTGGCAACTCCTTCCCCACCAAACTCTGCTGTTTGTGTCTTCAATGCAGAGTTTTGCAGGGGTGACCGGCTGGTTGAGGATGCAAGTTTTGTGGGGAAGGAGTTGCCAAGCTCATTCATCGCTATGATACGTGCCTCGATTTGAATGGCGACTATGTTGAGAAGTGGTATTTGGGTCTGGCTACATACATCTTCTCTGTTGCTCCCCTCCAATATCTATCCTCTAGATTGCACCACTATTTTATGAGCCTGTTCTTTGTGGTTTTTATTCTTATTTCTTTCTCACCCCAAGTTTTAACTTAGTGTTCATGTGGCCCGCCCTTGTTTTATTGTTCATCTGATTTTGCGTTGTAATGTATATTTTCATTTATTGTATTGTTCAATGTGTTATGATTTGTTGTTCTTTTTATATTCTGTTATATTGTACTGTTCTGGGCATGGCCCCATGTAAGCCGCCCGAGTCCCCGTTGGGGAGATGGTGGCGGGGTATAAATAAAGTATTATTATGATTATTATGATTATTATTATTATTATTGCATATGGTAAATGTTTTCTCCTATACTTTGTTCATTTTTAATTCCAAAACGTAATCTACTGTCTGGATAACCCTCATAAATGAAAACTGCTTTATTTCAGCAAAACATAAAAGAACAGCACATGCAGTTGTATGATGCAAAAGAAAGCAAAGAAGTCTTACTGCAGACACAGTTCTCAAGTTTCTGATAAAGTTCCAAATAAAGCAGCAGTCTCACTTCAGACGAAGAAACAACGTGCCTTGAACAATAAATCCTTAGGAGCAGTTTCCCAAACGCAGACTCGAAGCAGGCACAAAGGGGAGCAAAGGCTTAAGCATCAGGGTCGTTTGTTACCAGCGGAAACTGACTACTCCTGCTTCTGATTTATAGCCCTGTTCCCTCACGCAGCAGCTGCTAGTGTGGTTCCCAATTACTTTAGAGTTTCTAGCAGCTATTCTAGCTGGATGGCGTCTCAGCTCTGTTTCCTTTCACCTTTCCTGAAATGTGGGCACTTGCAAGACCTCCTCCTCTAATTCCAACTCCCCCTCTGATTCCTGAACACTCTCCTGCTCCCCTTCCTCTTCTGAAGTTGAGGAATATATATATATACATATATACTACTAATAATACAATATAATAATATTAATTATATATTATATATTAAGTGTAATATTACTAATAATATTACCATATAATGATAGAGTACGATATAGTAATTTAATGCTTATATTGTGCTATGCTAGTAATATATTGCATGTTCATTTGATTTGTAAGCCGCTCTGAGTCCCCTCCAGGGTGAGAAGAGCAGGATATAAATGTAGTAAATAAATAAATAAATAAATAATCCCTAACTACAATAGAGTCTCACTTATTCAACGTTCTGGATTATCCAACGCATTTTTGTAGTCAATGTTTTCAATACATTGTGATATTTTGGTGCTAAATTCAAAAATACAGTAATACATAGCATTACTGTGTATTGAACTACTTTTTCTGTCAATTTGTTGTATAACATGATGTTTTGGTGCTTGATTTGTAAAATCATAACCTAATTTGATGTGTAATAGGCTTTTCCTAATCCCTCCTTATTATCCAACATATTCGCTTATCCAACGTTCTGCCGGCCCGTTTATGTTGGATAAGTGAGACTCTACTGTTCCTTGATGTATGTCGGCCAGACCAGTAGACAAATTAAACTCCGTGTAACAGAACACAAGAGTAAGATTAGGAATCAGGCCATTGACTCAAGCCTGTATAAACATTTCAATGACATGAACCATAGTCCTGAATCATTCAGAGTTCTAGTCCTAGAGGTAGTTACTTCTTCCTCAAACACAGATTTATGCACCAAATTACAACAACGGGAAGCTTTCTGGATATTCACTCTTAAAACAGTTCACCCTAAGGGTCTCCATGATTCTATTTCATTTCAATGTTTTCTGTGAGCTTGGTGTATACCTTTGGTGAAGTTCAAATAGGTTCTTTTTATGTAAAACTTCTTTCAAATGGCTGGTACATAGCCACACCTATATCCATACTGGTCCCCTTTAAAATTCTCCCTATATACAGTGAGTTCTACCTGCTTCTCCTGTGCTTGCCTAAGGAATCAAACCAGTAGCAGAGCACCTTTGTAGGAGAGTTGATGTAGGAGAGTTTATGTGAGTATACATGCTCCTGTCTTCAATGCTTTTACTATACTTTGTAATTTGTATTTTTATCCTGTACAAGTGTTTCTAGCCACTTGTATGTATTCCCTGTAGGTCCACTCCGTCATTGATAATGACATATTGAAATTATATACTTGAAGAACGAAATTGACTACTCTAGGTTCTCCATACCTGCATAACCACCACCTGAGGAAGACTACACAGTCGAAACCGGTCGTGGATGGTGACTAACCTTGGACTTGTTTAAAACATTGGATTTCATAAAAGGATTCACTTACTTGGACGTTTAAATTTGGACACAATTAGTGACTTATACTGTCCTCCATGTGGAACATGTACTTGTGGGCATTGGACTCACAAACTCTGACTATAGAGTTTTACTTTCTATGAATGTATGTGTGTTGGTAACACATGGATTATATTTTGGTTTAATTACTGTTTTATAGTTTATATTATTGGATTACATTTCTAGTTATAGTGGCCTCTTGCCTATCTAAGAGTCTAGAACATGAGCCAAGAGTGTGATGCAGCAACAAAAAAAGGCCAATGCAATTCTAGGCTACATCCATAGGAGTCTAGCATCTGGATCGAGGGAAGTCTATTGAGTTGGCATCAAGCATGGCCGGAGAGAAAATATAGTCCACGGTCCGTCCATTCTTGAAGCAAACAGAAGCTCGCTGCTTCCCCGGCTGCCAAACTGTAAAGTTAATGAGGCAGAAGTGTGAGGCTTTTGCGAAAGGATCTCGGCTTGCGGAGGAAACGCTGGCTCTTTCATTTCCTCCGGCCAGATGTGGATGAGGTCACAAGAAAGCAAATGAGGGAACGCAACCTTTCAGTCCAGGTGGGGACAGATTGGATCATTCAGCCAGCTGATAAACCCCACATGTTCCAGCGAACCGGAAAGGTTGGGAAGCCAGGGAAGAAGTTTGGAGAACCTGATTCCGCAGCAGAATGGGGTTTGTTTGGTAATTTTTTGCAAACAGTTTCCACATTTCAATGTAGCCTCCATAAAATGGGGGAGAAAGGTAAGGTGCGACAGAAAATATGAAATGCCGAGATATGGAATGAGTGACACTTAACTTGAAACAGGCCATGGGAAAGGCATCTAGGAGTCAGTGGAACATGAGCCAAGAATGTGATGCAGCAGCGAAAAAAGCCAATGAGGTTTGGAAATCATCACAGGCCGACTCTATTTCAATCATGAGTTTTGATTTACATTATGTTGCCACTACATGTCAATTCTGTATCTGTGTTTGGTAAAGGTAAAGGTTTTCCCCTGACGTTAAATCTAGTCGTGTCCGACTCTGGGGATTGGTGCTTATCCCCATTTCTAAGCCGAAGAGCCAGCATTGTCCAAAGACACCTTCAATAATAATAATATAATAATAAAACTTTATTTATATACCGCCCTATCTCCCAGATGGGACTCAGGGCGGTTTACAGTCATAAAACCAACACAAACATTACATAACAACATAATACACATTATTAAACAAAGTAAAATAATACAATTATAACAATAAATCACACTTACATGACCAGATCAAGGGGACGGGAACCATAAAGGTCATGTGGCTGGCATGATGCCATGGAACGCTGTTACTTTCCCGCCGAAGCAGTACCTATTGATCTACTCACATTTGCATGCTTTCGAACTGCTAGGTTGGCAGAAGCTGGGGCTAACAGGTGGCGCTCACCACCCCCTAGATTCGAATTGCCAACCTTTCGGTCAGCAGCTCAGCGGTGATATAAGTTTGGTATAAGTTTTCATATGTACAGTAAAGTCTCACTTAACCAACATAAACGGACTGGCAGAATGTTGGATAAGCGAATATGTTGGATAATAAGGAGGGATCAAGGAAAAGTCTATTAAACATCAAATTAGGTTATGATTTTACAAATTAAGCACCAAAACATCATGTGCTACAACAAATTTGACAGAAAAAATAGTTCAATATGCAGTAATGCTATGTAGTAATTATTGTATTTACGAATTTAGCACCAAAATATCACGATGTATTGAAAACATTGACTACAAAAATGCATTGGTTAATCCAGAACGTTGGATAAGCAAATGTTGGATAAGTGAGACTCTACTGTATATATGTGTGTGTGTGTGTGTGTGTGTTTGTGTGCATGTTTTAAATCTATGTTTTTATTGTATTTTTTATGTTCATTTGTTTTTGTGTTTGTTGTACCCTGTCTTGAGACATTAGGACAGGTGGGTATTAAATAAAATGCATTATATTATTGTGATGATGGTGATGATGATGAAGATGCTTTGGTCAAACCTCAGTTCTGGGCAAAAGCATACAATATCTTAGGAACAACATATAAATATTAGGGTTGTTTTGTGTTTTCTGGGCTGTATGGCCATGTTGCAGAAGCATTCTCTCCTTAGAATTTGCTCTCTCTGCTTCTGGAACATGGCCATACAGCCCGGAAAACACACAACAACCCTGTGATTCCAGCCACAAAGCCTTTGACAATACATAAAAATATTAGTCAATACATATTGATCATCCCTTATTGGGAATACTGAAATCCAAAATACTCCAAAATTGCCAGCAATGGGGTGGTTGTGTGTTTTCTGGGCTGTATGGCCATGTTCCAGAAGTATTCTCTCCTGATGTTTCGCCCACATCTATGGCAGGCATATATTATACTTCACAACCTCTGAGGATGCCTGCCATAGATGTGGGCGGAATGTCAGGAGAGAATGCTTCTGCAACATGGCCATAGAGACCGGAAAACGCACAACAACCCTGTGATTCCGGCCATGAAAGTCTTTGGGAACACATTGCCAGCAATGGTGGTTGAGATAGTGGCACCATTGCTTTCTGATGGTTGAATATGCACATTTTTTATACACAAAAGTCTTTTAAAATACGGTGTATGACTTATATATGACTTGTATATGAAACAAATGAATTTCCCTTTTTCAAGAGTCCCATCACATTATGCATATGCAACTATTCCAAGAAAATCCAAACTACAGAACACTTCTGGCCCTAGGCTTTTTGGATAAGGAATACTGGTACATTATCTTAGATCTGGAATTTGGTCTCATCTCTGAAAGTCACATTTTGCCAATAAGGTTGTGCTTTGCAACCTGTCCCCAACTTGATCAACATTTCACACTATTATGGTGATTTTTTGCTCAACTGAATGATTTTTGCTCCCTTCCCAAATCCTAAAATGCATCCACTTTGCTTTTGTCTCGACTTCGGACGGAATTTTAGTGTTGACCCCCAATTCCCCCCTTCCATTTCTGTATAAGGAGAGTTTGGCGAAGAAGAAGGATGGGGTGCCGAGGGATGGGTTCAGCCCCCCGACCAACATCTGGACCCATAGAGTCTGCTCCAGATGTTGCTTGCGAAAAACCCATAAGCGTCCTTCAAACACAGCCGGAGAACCGGTCACCCCATCAATATGAACAATATTCCATGGAAGGTGTTTTAATTGAAACCAGAACATTCGAGGCAGAACCCTTTCGGAGTATGTTTTTCTGGAAGGGTCGTCCAGTGTTATTGTGTGTATTTTTTTTTTTTACAAATGCAATCTTGTTTCGCCTCGCTTTCTCTTCCGGCTCACCTTGTTCTCATCCAACGGTGATTGCTCCGTAACATCTGGTTTCGCCGTTGTCCAGACGCGGGCGCCGCGCATTGCTTGTTGACAAGCTAGAATTTTTTAATATGGAGGTTACTATCATCCAGACTTCCTCCGCCTCCTCATTTAGGTGATGGATACCTCTAAATGGTCCCTGCGGCCCTCCGTCTTCAATCCGCCGACCCAGTTTTATTAGCTTCCATACAAGACACCTACATGTCTGGATTCCCGTTCCCCCGCTCCTCTTTGAGGAAACCCAAGACCTTAATGGACGCGGGAACCTGCGGATGGGCTGCTTCTTGTGGCTGGTCCCCCCCCCCCCCTGCTCTCCTCCCTCCTTCCCATGTGCCTTTTTGTGGTTTTGCACTCAGCAGCTTAACATTAGAGATCTCTGAAGACAATACTAGAAGAATACTAAAACACAGACATAGAGTTGGAAGGTACTCCAAGGAATTGGAGGCACTGTGGTGTCCACCTCAATGGACCTCCTCCCAGACCCTACGGACCTCCTTTTGTATCCCATGGATGTCCTTCGGCACCTCATCCACCTCTTTCTATACTTCACGGATCTCCTTCTGTACTTCATGGACTTTCTTCCATACTCTATGAACCTTCTTCTATACCCCATTTACCTCCTTCTATACTTCATGGACTTCCTTCCATGCCTCATGAACCTCCTTCTGTTTCATGTGGCTCTCCTTCTGTACTTCATGGACTTTCTTCCATGCCCTATGAACCTTCTTTGGTGCTCCATAGACCTCCTTATGTACCCCATGGACTTGCTTCTCTATGAACCTCCTTCTGTATCCCATAGACCACCTTATGTACCCCATGAACTTGCTTCCATACCCTACGAACCTCCTTCTGTATCCCATGGACCTGCTTCCGTATATCATGGACCATATGGACAATAGGGTAGATCATATGGAAGACCATATCCTATGAACCCTCCTTATGTATCTCACGAACCTCCTCCTTACTCCATATCCTGAGAACCTCCTTCCATACCCCATGGACTTCCTTCCATACCCTATGAATCTGCTTCTGTACCCCATGGACCTCATCTCATACCAGATAGACCTATTTTTGTACTCCATGGACCTCTTTATATATCATGTGGATCTCCTTCTATCTCTCATGAACTCCTTAGTATATACAATGGACCTCCTTCCATATTCCATGGACCATCTCATGTATACCATGGACCTCCTCCCATACACCATGGATCTCTTCCTGCACCTCATAGATCTTCTTCCATACTCCACTCTGAGTCCCTTGCAAGAGTGAGAAGAGCGGGATAGAAATAAGGCGAAGAAGAAGAAGAAGAGGAAGAGGAAGAAGATGCTTTGGTGGTCATAAGTCTTGAAAAATGCAGCACAGATGCCTCTTCTCCATCCAGACTTAAAGGAGGAAGATTGGAGAAGAAAATAAAATTAACAGCTTGCTTTAAAGAGGCATTTTCTTTATGTCTCAGGTTTACTGGCCATTGGGAAAGAGATTTTAGTTTTATATAGTTTTTCGTATATGTTTTCTTATATAAAACATGTTGTGAAGCTGTTTGCCCCTCCTCCTTTCTTTCTTTCTTTTTAAAAACACCGAATCCTTAAGGGACTTCTTTCTCCATGAAATATATCTGCCGCGAACCGAGGCTGTGTTGCAAAGCTGAAATGAATGCAGTAAATTCTACGGAGGAATTTGTTTAACCTCTAACCTTCAAGTAATAAGCAGAGTGCTAAATGTTTTGGCACACTCTGATATATTTTTATAACACTTGGCAGGATTGCTGGAGGACTCCAGGGCTGCGGGGAGATGTGGGGGGATGGAGTGGATGCCTTGCAATCGCTGCTTCCCAAGATCCACAGAAATAACCCATACGATGAATCTGGGGGGATACTAATCAGGGGGAAGATTTGCTTCTTAGAAATGTGCATTTCCATATTTGCATATCGTACTTTTGCATATTTCACTTTTGCATATTTCACTTTTGCATATTGCACCTTTGCATATTGCACCTTTGAATATTGCACCTTTGCATATTTCACTTTTGCATATTGCACTTTTGCATATTGCACCTTTGCATGTTTCACCTTTGCATGTTGCACTTTTGCATATTGCACCTTTGCATATTGCACCTTTGAATATTGCACCTTTGCATATTTCACTTTTGCATATTTCACCTTTGCATGTTGCACCTTTGCATATTGCACCTTTGCATATTTCACTTTTGCATATTGCACCTTTGCATATTTCACCTTTGCATATTTCACCTTTGCATATTTCACCTTTGCATATTTCACCTTTGCATATTGCACTTTTGCATATTGCACCTTTGCATATTGCACTTTTGCATGTTGCACTTTTGCATATTCTACATTTACATATTATCCCTTCAACCTGAAAGGAACTCAGCAATGAGGAATTAAACTAGTAGCAGATTCAGAATAGAGAAGAGAATGAGCATATCAATGGGTAGAGTTCACTCTCTTGGTGCCACCAGTTTTGGATCCAGAGACATGTAGAAGGGCTTGGGCTGTGGCATAGGCTGGAGAGCAGCTGCAATGAATCACTGCAATGAATCACTCTGACCAGGAGGTCATGACTTCGAGGCCCGCTCGGAGCCTATGTTTGTTTGTCTTTGTTCTATGTTAAAAGGCATTGAATGTTTGCCTATATGTGTAATGTGATCCTCCCTGAGTCCTCTTTGGGGTGAGAAGGGCGGAATATAAATGCTGTAAATAAATAAATAAATACATAAGGAACTTCCAAAATCTCCTATCCAGTGGGAATCTGGGAGATAAGGTCCAACAAATTAAGTTTTCCAAGCTTCCTTGTTGTCTAGGTGGCTGTGAGTTTTTTTGGGCTGAATGGCCATGTTCCAGTAGCATTCTCTCCTGATGTTTTGCCTGCATCTGTGGATGGCATCCTCAGAGGTTCTGTTGATAGTGAGAGCGTGGAGTGGAACGTATATATCTTGGAATGTCCACGGTGGGGGAAAAGAACTCTTGTCTCTTTGAAGCAAATATGAATGTTGAGATAAGCAAGCTTGAATAGCATTAGTAGCCATGAAATTTGCAAAGTCAATCAGCAAGGGTGTCTGCATAGAGGGAGCTTGAATAAAATATGTTTTAAAAGTAAAAGGTAAAGTCCAGTCGTGTCCGACTCTGGGGATCAGTGCTCATCTCCATTTCTAAGCTGAAGAGCCGGCGTTGTCTGTAGACACTTCCAAGGTCATGTGGCTGGCATGACTCCAGTTGTTACCTTCCCACCAGAGCAGTACCTATTGATCTACTCACATTTGCATATTTTCGAACTGATAGGTTGGCAGTTCGAAAATAAGGAGCTCTGGTGGCGAAGTGTGTTAAAGCACTGAGCTGCTGAACTTGCAGACCGAAAGGTCCGAGGTTCAAATCCCGGGAGCAGCATGAGCGCCCGCTGTTGCTCCAGCTCCTGCCAACCTAGTAATTCGAAAACATGCCAATGTGAGTAGATCAATAGGTACTGCTCCGGCGGGAAGGTAACGGCGCTCCATGCAGTCATGCCGGCCACATGACCTTGGAGGTGTCTACAGACAATGCCGGCTCTTCGGCTTAGAAATGGAGATGAGCACCAACCCCCAGAGTCAGACATGACTGGACTTAACCTTTACCTTTACTTTTTTAGGTTGGCAAAAGCTGGGGCTAACAGTGGGTGCTCATTCAACAACAACAACTCTTTATTGATTAGTCAATTTTGACCATATCAAAACATGTGAAGGGTGCTCATTCCGCTCCCCAAATTCGAACCTGCAACCTTTTGGTCCACAATTTCAGCAGCTCAGCGCTTTAAAACACTGCGCCACCGGGGGAGCCCAAAATATGGTTACCAGTACAGTAGAGTCTCACTTATCCAATACTCGCTTATCCAACGTTCTGGATTATCCAACGCCTTTTTGTAGTCAATGTTTTCAATACATCATGATATTTTGGTGCTAAATTCGTAAATACAGTAATTACTACATAGCATTGCTGCGTATTGAACTACTTTTTCTATCAAATTTGTTGTCTAACATGATGTTTTGTTGTTTAATTTGTAAAATCATAACCTAATTTGATGTTTAATAGGCTTTTCCTTAATCCCTCCTTATTATCCAACATATTCGCTTATCCAACATTCTGCCAGCCCGTTTACGTTGGATAAGTGAGACTTTACTGTATTTAAAAAACACCAGAATCAAGATAGTAAATAAGGAACACCACTCAGAAACAGGAGAACTCCAAGACAACAAGCAATCAGGGGCCAGGTAACATCTCCCAAACAGAGGGTGCCTCCAGGCAACAAAGGCCAGGCTATCTCTATGCAGATACCCTCACTGATTGTGTGTATTCCCTTCCAACTCTTGGAGTCCACTGTTGTCCGTTCTCTGCCGCAGCCATTGCATGATGCACGCAGCCTAGCTTTTCTGGAGCAGGAATAAATGGGTCTCGGAGAGGGCAATAATGCCAGCTCGCTCCATGTGCGGCGACTGCTTTCCCTTGGTCCTGCAGGACTTCTTTTTGGGCGGCGGGGAGGGCTTCTCCCGGCACATTTTGTCCTCTTTGTTTGGCTGCTGTTTTTGCCTCTTTGCATTCCTGCTGCTAATTAAAAACCCGTCCTGGAAGGCTTTCAGCCACCAAGGCGGCCGGAGAGCCAGCCTTGGCCTCGGCTCTTAAGACCAGGCTTGGAGGTTTGTTAATTTCCTGGGACAAAGTGAAACCTTCTTGAGCAAAGAGCGCCATGCCTCCCAATGTGCAAGAAGGGAGCCAAAAAGGCGATATAGTTTGCAACTTACAATACATCGGAAGGCTCCGCTTAAGGCCTTTTGCAGTTTTATGCTAAACATCACCTTTATTATTATTATTATTATTATTATTATTATTATTATTATTATTATTATTGTATGACACAGCAATCAAGATAGATATGCTGGATTTCATATCACAAAATCACAAGTCGAACACTTCCCAAGTGTCTAGGACTGTGGGATGTATTTTCGGATGATGCACGCAGATCCCAGTTATTATTATTATTATTATTATTATTATTATTATTATTATTATTATTATTATTATTACTACTACTACTACTACTACTACACAGCACAGCAAACAAGATCACTATACAGGCCTTTGTATTGGATCACATGTTGGATGCTTCCCAAGTGTCTAGGCCTATGTGATATATCAGCAAATAATATGTGCAGATCCAAATAGCCTTTTGCAGATGACAGATGGCAATTTTGTCATTGCCGATTGTTTTTAAGTGCTGGCCAAGGTCTTCCACCACTGGGACCACCTTGACTGGCTTGTGCCAGAGTCTTTGTAGTTTGATCTTTAAATCCTCATCTCGTGTAAGCTTTTCCAGTTGCTTCTTGTCAATTCTGCTGTTGATTATTATTATTATTATTATTATTATTATTATTATTATTATTATTATTATTATTATTATTATTATTTACAACAACTCTTTATTGATGTAAATAATAATAATAATAATAATTATAATTATAATTTCTTCTGTCCAATTGACTAAACAACTCTACTGATTAGTCAATTTTGACCATATCAAAACATATGAAACATACAAAACGTACACACTTACCCATACATACAGTAAAAATTATTATTGTTGTTGTTGTTGTTGTTTCTAGTTATGTATGACTTGGGGTGCATCCAGGAGCCCGTGGTGGTGCAACGTGTTAAAGCACTGAGCTGCTGAACTTGCTGACCAAAAGGTTGCAGGTTCGAATCCGGGAGTGTAGTGAGCACCCGCTGTTAGCCACAGCTTCTGCCAACCTAGCAGTTCGAAAACAATTCACAAAGAAGATACAGATAAATCGGAGGTTAAGAATTATCGTCCAATCTCGCTACTAAATTTGGACTATAAAATATTTACGAACATATTGACAAATCGATTTAAAAATTTCCTTTCTACATGGATTGGACCAGAACAAAAAGGATTCCTTCCGGGACGACATATGAAAGAAAATGTGAGGACTATAGTAGATATAATCGAATACTATGAAACACACCATCAAAAAGAATTGGCACTTCTTTCGATTGATGCAGAGAAAGCATTTGACAATTTAAATTGGGCATTTATCAAATTATTATTCAAAGAAATCGATATTGGCTACAAATTCTATAATGCCGTTGAGGCAATTTACACGGAACAAAAAGCAAAAGTCTTAGTAAACGGGCAATATACAAAAGATATACAGATTAATAAGGGAACACGTCAAGGGTGTCCGTTATCACCTTTGATCTTTATATTTGCAATCGAAGTTCTAATAAGAAATATCAGAAATGATAACCAATTAAAAGGAACAAAAATAGCAAACTATGAATTTAAAATGAGGGCCTTCGCTGACGACCTTATTTGTATTATCGAAAATCCAAAATACCAAATCCAAAAATGGTTGGACAAAATAGAAGAATTTGGATCAGTTGCAGGCTTTTACTTAAATAAAAAGAAAACAAAGATTTTGACAAAAAACATATCCAAGAAAAATCGAGAAGGAATCGAGAAAGAGGCAAACATTCAAGTAGTGTCCAAAATAAAGTACCTAGGAATCTGGCTGACAGCGAAAAACGCACACCTATTGGAAAATAATTACCAATTGAAGTGGAATGAAATTAAAAAAGACTTACAGAATTGGAAGAACCTGAAAATTTCTATTCTCGGACGAATAGCGATAATAAAAATGAACACTTTACCATTTTGTTCCAAAATCTCCCAGTGATAAGAAATAACAAACTCTTTTTAGAATGGCAAAAGGAAATAACAAAATTCATTTGGAAGGGTAAAAAGGCAAGAATAAACTATACAATAATGACTGATGACAAGAAAAGAGGGGGATTTGGTCTACCAAATCTAAAATTATATTACGAATCTTGTGTATTGGCATGGGTGAAAGACTGGGCGACCCTGGAAAAAAATAGCATACTAGCACTAGAGAGTTTCGACCTGAGGAGAGGGTGGCACAGCTATCTTTGGTATGGCAAAAGATCGGTGGAGAAAAATTTCGGAAATCACTTTATCAGATCCTCATTAATAAAAGTATGGGACAAATATAAGGATAGGATTTATAAGAAAACACCCCTTTGGATATCACCTTTGGAGGCCAACCAGAATAAACTTCTAGGATGGACAAAATGGCCAAAATATAAGGAAATACTAAGAAAAAAGGATGGACAGTACCAACTAAAATCACAAGAAGAAATAAAACAAAAATTTGATAGAATATCGTGGTTCCAATACGCCCAAATAAAGGAACAATTTGGAAAAGACAAGGCACTAGGATTCAATGTGACTGATAACTTTTGGGACGTCCTAATGCAAAATGAAAGGAAAGAGATTACAAGGATATACAAGAAGCTATTAGAATGGTCTACGGAGATGGAACATGTAAAAATATGTGCAACGAAATGGGCAAAAAATATCGGACGCCCAATTATGATGTCAGAATGGGAATCAATTTGGAACACAAAACAAAAATATACATACGCCACAGATTTACAAGAAAACTGGCTCAAGATGTTTCATCGATGGCATATCACTCCAAAAAAACTGGCGATTATGTATAAAAATATGGACAATAAATGTTGGAAATGTAAAAAGCATGAAGGATCATATTTTCATATCTGGTGGACGTGCCCACAAACTAAACTATACTGGAAATCTATACATGAAGAAGCACAAAAAATACTACAAAAATCATTCCCAATGAAGCCAGAAATTTATTTACTTGGACTAACGGAGAACACTATGAAATTGAATGTAAATGAGGACAAAATAATTACCTACGTAGGAACAGCCGCACGAATAACCTTTGCTAAACATTGGAAACAAAAAGACATCCCAACAAAACAAGACTGGTTGGAGAAATTGAATGATATATATGATATGGACAAATTAACGTATTTAATGAGAGTGAACAGAGGAAATATAATAAATCGAACCAACTGGGACAAGTATGAAGAATACAAGAAAAAGCTAAAGGAAAAATAAGCAAAAAGAGAACCCGAGGCAATGTATAACAAATCTAGTCTAATCTAGGGAAGAAAAAAAAAAAGGAAGAAGAGGAAAAGAAATTTAAACCACAAAGATTAGAAAGCGGAAGGACACAAATTTATTATATATACTTTTTTTTCTTTTTTTTTATTCTATTATTTTTCCCATATATAATATGTATATGGATGTATATATATGTATGTGTATGTATATATATATATATATATATATATATATATATATATATATGTATATATATGTATATATATATTTGTTTTGCCTTCTCTTCCCCTTGTTTTTCCTTTGCCCCTTTACTTAAACCCGATACCCCACTCCTCACTTGTTCCCCACGACTCTTTTTATCCTTTTTTTTATTGTATGTACACGTAAGAAAACCCGAATAAAAATTTAAATAAATAAAAAAAAAGAAAACATGCAAATGTGAGTAGATTAATAGGTACCACTTCAGAGGGAAAGTAACGGCACTCCATGCAGTCATGCCAGCCACATGACCTTGGAGGTGTCTATGGACAATGCCAGCTCTTCAGCTTAGAAATAGAGCACAACCCACAGAGCCTGGTGTAGACGCACCCTGAAATTGTTTCGGCACACCAAGGACAACTCGAAAGCCCCAGTGGCACTCGGGCGGCCTTAATTTGCGGTCATTCCGGGAGCCTGCCATTTTCTTCTGTCCAATTAATTCTTTTTATGGCGGACCGGATAAAAAAGGAGACAAAAAGCCCTGGAAGCAGTAATGAGTCATTAGCATTCAACGGCTCTTTTCCTTTCCAATCCCTGTTTTCTCTGGCCCTCTTGGCTTCTCCCCAAGCCTTGCCCTCGTCCTAGGCACTTCGCTCTGAAAAAAGATGAAAAAGGGAAAATCACAGCAAACTTTACTTTTTTCCCCCCTCCATGGAGAAAATCCACTGTTAAAGAAGACTCTTTGGGGGAATCAACGCGGTCCGATCCCACTATGATCCTATGGGTAGCATTAGGGATTTTATGTATAAAGGAGTCGTATCTTCAGTCATGGCTTGGATCCCCAAAAACCAGAGTGCTTGAATCCCGTTACATGCAATAACAGTCCATTACATGCATTCCCGTTACATGCAATAACAGGTACAGGTTTTCCCCTGACATTAAGTCCAGTCGTGTCCGACTCTGGGGGTTGGTGCTCATCTCCATTTCTAAGACGAAGAGCCGGCATTGTCCGTAGACACCTCTAAGGTCATGTGGCCGGCATGACGCCATGGAGCGCTATTACCTTCTCGCCAGAGCGGTACTTATTGATCTACTCACATTTGCATGCTTTTGAACTGCTAGGTTGGCAGAAGCTGGGGCTAACAGGTGGCGCTCACCCCACTCCCTGGATTCGAATTGCCAACCTTTCGGTCAGCAGCTCAGTGGTGGTATAAGTTTGGTACAAGTTTTCATATATATGTGTGTGTGTGTGTGTGTGTTTTAAATCTACGTTTTTTATTGTATTTTTTATGTTCATTTGTTTTTGAGTTTGTTGTACCCTGTCTCGAGCCATTAGGACAGGTGGGTATTAAATAAAATGCATTATATTATTGTGATAATGATGATGATGATAATTTGGTCAAACCTCAGTTCTAGGCAAAAGCATACAATATCTTAGGAACAACATACAAATATTAGGGTTGTTGTGTGTTTTCCGGGCTGTATGGCCATGTTCCAGAAGCATTCTCTCCTGACGTTTTGCCCTCTCTGCTTCTGGAACATGGCCATACAGCCCAGAAAACACACAACAACCCTGTGATTCCGGCCATGAAGCCTTCGACAACACATAAAAATATTAGTCAGTACATATTGATCATCCCTTATTGGGAATACTGAAATCCAGTACCTTCCCTCCGAAGCGGTACCTATTGATCTACTCATATTTGCATGTTTTCGAAGTGGTAGGCTGGCAGAAGCTGGGGTTAACAACAGGAGCTCACCCTGCTCCCTGGATTTGAACTGCCGACCTTTCAGTCAGCAAGTTCTAAAAATCAGCATGTCAGGCTACACAGAGAAGCTATTCAAATCCACAAGCATGTGGACAATTTCAACAGAAAGGAGGAAATCACGAAAATGAACACAATCTGGCTACTAGTATTAAAAAAACCTCTAAAATCAGGACAGTAAATAAAGAACACTCAGAAAACAGGGGAATTACAGACAGGAAACAATCAGGGCAAGATAACACCTCCTAACAAAGGATTCCCCCAGGCAAGAAATAGCCAGGCTTTGAAGCTAAAAGGCTATTTGATGCTAATCAAGGTGGCCAATTGCAACATTCACACTTGCCTCCAATATACAAGAGTTCTTTCTCCCACCCAGAACATTATTCCACAAATATATATACCTCACTTGTATAGTTTCCAACAGACCTCACAACCTCTGAGGATGCCTGCCATAGATGTGAGCGAAACATCAGGAGAGAATGCTGCTGGAACTTGGTCATACAGTGTGGAAAACTCACAGCACCCAGTGATTCCTCCCATGAAAGCCTTCGACAACACAATAATAATGATAATAATAACAATTAAAATGATGATACTTCTAATAACAATGATAATGATAATAATAATAGTGATAATAATGATGATGATAATAATTATAAATCACACAGTCCTAAACACTTGGGAAGTGTTTGACTTGTGATTTTGTGATATGAAATCCAGTATATATATCTCGTTCGCTGTGTCATACTGTGTTTTTGTGTCAGTAAAATAATAATCTTATTAATAATAATACAAAATCCAATACAATACAATATCTCGTTTCCTGTTTGTAATAATAATAATAATAATAATAATAATAATAATAATAATAATAATAATAATAATAATAATATAATGCATGGCCTGCCTCTCCTGGTTTCATAACTTGCTTGTTTCTTTGTTTCGCGATAGAAATAAATAAATATATCAGCCATGGTTGAATAAAAGACTTTTTCTTTAATTTTATGAAATGGATCTGTACAAAAGTTAGCATGACTTAGTTGGAAGCGAGTGACGAGAACAGATCAAACAGATGACCAAACAGGAGGAAAAACAAATTATAAGATTGCATAAAAAGGCATTTCCGTGCTCAACCCCCCCGAAAAAAATTCCCCAAAGGCGTTTTCCCCCTTTCAAAACAAAAAGAGGAAAGGAATCATTTCAAGAAAACAAAAAGATAAGACAACCTCTGAAAGTTTTATAAAGTTTTTTTCTCGTTTTTTTTAAAAAGGCACAACATTGTCATTAAAGGAGGCGGTTATTATATGCTCAGCATACAATGGGGACACATGTCGAGGAAAAGAATTAGTCGGGAGTCTAAAAACTAACCCATGTCATAGCAGAGAACCCTTTTGTTTTTCACAGCTTGGATGGCTGAACCTCTGGTCCCTAAAAAGTGAAACTGAATCTATAACTTCCATGTAAAATCAATATCTTTCCAATGTTGGCTTCCAATGCCAAAGCAATCGGTTCAAGCATTGGAAAAATCCATTGGTGTTCCTCTCTCCTCGGAGAAAGGAAATCTCCCAAAATTCACATTTTGCTTGCATTTAGCGGTAGTTCCTCCTGTAAGACTACATGCATATAATAATAATAATAATAATATACAGTAGTTGGAATGGGTTGCTGGATTTGTGAATTAGGTTTTTTTTCTCTCTCTCTCCCTTGGAAAGAGATAAGGGAATGTGAGCGAGAACTCATTCTGGAAAATCCACATTATCTCAATTTGGGGGGGGGGGGTGCGTCCACACGGTGGACTTAATGCAGTTTGACAGCTGTTAGGAATTGTGGGAGTTGAAGTCCAAAAAACCTGAAGGGCCAAAGTTTGCCCATGCCTGGTATAGACACACCCCTTGATCCAGTTTAATCTGATATGAATGGTTGGGAAAATATCGCTTTTTGGAAAACAAATCTTTCTTTCCTTCAAGAAAATCTACTTCTTGCACAGAATTACTCCATTAATTAAAAAAACAAACCAAAAAGACCAAAATGACACAGAACATAAATACATATTTAACAGGTTTACGCCCTTGCCCCCCAAACCAAAAAAAATAAAATAAAAACAACTTTCCTTTTGCTTCTTTTTCGGAGCTTTAACACGCTTCTGGTTTGTTTGCAAGCTTCCCAACAATAACATTAATTGCAACTAAATTGCAACGAAAACCAAGAAAAGCTGACGTTAGTCATTCGGTCCCAGCAGATCCTCGAATGGTCCTTTTTGACGGTTCAGTTTTATTTTTGGGAACCGACTTGGATTTGTTGTGTCCCAATTGCAACGGACCCTTGGACACCGTCGTCTCCTCCTCTTTCGTAATGGTCTTGCATTCGAATCTTGCTTTTCCAAGGCCTCATAGAAAAGTTAGAACATCTCGTCCGTCATTTCTCCAAAAGACTGGTCATAAGTTGTTACTGTTATTATTATTATTAATTTTTCCTCCGCCGCTTGTTATTAATTATTATTATTAATAGAGAAAATAGAATCTTTGAAATGTCCTGGAGGAGAAGAAAGAGGAGGCACTTGAGACAACGAACCGATGCTCCGCGAAAGGTATTCTTTTCCATTTCCCCCCTCATTTGTGTAGTGCATACATAGCATCAGAGAAATGCAGAATCCTAGAGCTGGAAGGGACCCCATTCTGCCATTGACAGACACCATCCGAGCCTTCCCGACAGATGGCCACCCAAGACTTCTGGAGAAGGAGACTCCACTGGACCGCAATCTGACACCATGGCTCCGTGGTGTCCTAGTCTCTGGAGCAGCCGAATACAAGCTTGCCCCACCTCAATGTTATTGTTTTAGGGGAAAGGAGACCATGTCGGAGTCACCGTCCCCCCACTTTGGTCCTCTTTCAGGGCCTTGTCAGTGTCGTGTAGACGGGTTGGTCCCAGTTGGCGGTGGGGCTGTGCGACGGCGGGATGGAGAGGCTGTTCAGGATCGGGGTGGCGTAAGGGCGGCGTGAGGAATGGAAATAGGGATACTGATAGATACTGGAAGGGTATCCCGAATAAGGGTTGTAGTAGCTGGAACTTTGTAGGTCAGTGTAGTCACACTGGGAGCCGGAGAAGGAGGCCGTGGCCGGTGCTGCGGAGACCGTTGTGGCGCTCGCTTGGGCGCCGTACGACCCATAATCGGAGTGGGTCGGCGAGCCATGCGCCTGGTCGTTATAATGGCTGGGACTGAGTTGCTCCGTCTTGATGTGCGGCCGCTGTTGCTGCCCAGCTTCAGAGGACGGAGATACAGAACTGGGGCTTTTGTGGGTCCAAACCGGGGCCGTTCCTCCGCCGTACGGTGCCCCGTAAGAGCCACCTCCCGCCACCGTGGAGTTTGGCCCATGTTCTGCCGCCGCCGAGGACAGACCCGAGTGGCCGTTGAGCGGCAAATACTGGTCGAACTCGTGGACGTCGAAGGTCTCCATGTTGTTGATGACTTCGCTGCTCAGCTCGGAGATGTCCACGTTGCTGAAGTCAATGTTCTGCCGGCCGCTCTCCACCGTCCGCCGGCCTTCGTGCTTCGGCTCCTGCTTGGCCCCGTGGTGGAGGTCCGTCTTCGGGGTGGTCGGAGGGGTCGGGGGCCCGTGGGGCTGCCCTGGGGACAAAGCAACAGGTCAATGGCGGCTATACCTTTTGGGGACCTAAGCCACTCAAGGCTGCATCGACGTGAATGCCGTTGAGCCCGCTTGAACCGCCATGGCTCAATGCTAGGGTCTCCTGGCAGCTGCAATTTGGCACTCTTGCAAAACAATAACTCCCACAATCCCATAGTATAGAGCAGGGGTCCCCAAACTAAGGCCCGGGGGCCGGATGCGGCCCATCGAAGCTATTTATCCAGCCCCAGGGCCGGCCGGAGATATTTTTTAATGGGAAGCGGGGGTGCTGAAAAGCGCCCCCGCCACCCGCGCCCTGGCCCCGCCCAGCGTGCCCTGGCCCCGCCTCCCACGCTGCGTGGGAGGCGGGGCCAGGGCGATTAGTGAGGGGGGCGGGGCCACAGTTGGCCCCGCCCCCGCCCAGCGTGGCCATTTTGCCCTTAGTAACAAACTAAGGGCAAACAAACCTAGGCCATTTTGCCCTTAGTAACAAACTAAGGGCAAAAATGGCTTCTCTGGCTGTGCGCATGCACAGCACAGCTAGGCCATTCGGGCCTGACTTCCTGGTCGCGGCCGGCGACCGCCCGGGCGATCGCCGGCCGCGACCAGGAAGTCAGGCCCGAATGGCGCCCCTAGCAGCCAGCGCCCGAGGCGGCCGCGTCCGCGGCCGCCTAGTAACAACCGGCCCTGTCCAGCCCCCACGGCACAAGGGCAGAAGTGGGTTGGGCTAAATGACTCAAGGGGTCTCTTCTTCTCTTACAACCATTATTATTATTATTATTATTATTATTATTATTATTATTATTATTATTAACATTGAGGATGGGTGGCCATCTGTCAGGGATGCTTTGCTTATGCTTTTGGTCCACAAAGGCAGAAGGGGATTGGACTCAATGGCCCAAAGGGTCTCTTCCAACCCTCTTTATTATTATTATTATTATTATTATTATTATTATTATTATTATTATTATTAACATTGAGGCTGGGTGGCCATCTTTCAGGGGTGCTTTGCTTATGCTTTCGGTGCACAAAGGCAGAGAAGGGGAGTGGACTCAATGGCCCAAAGAGTCTCTTCCAACCCTCTTTGTTATTATTATTGTTGTTGTTATTATTATTAATTATTATTAATTATTATTGCTTGGTGGCCGACTATAGTCCGGCCCTCCAACGGTCTGAAGGATCGTGAACTGGCCCCCTGTTTTAAAAGTTTGGGGACCCCTGGTATAGAGCAAGGGCAGTTCAAGTGCCCTATCTCTTTTCCAGGGATAATGGGAGTTGTAATTTCACAAAGTCTTTTGCCTTCTTGGCCTGATCAAACTACAATGCGATAAAAAAACTGACACATTAAAAAAAACCCTAAGGTTTTATATGTGATTTTATGGATGCGTTTGACTATGATGTGCCTCGTCTCAAGCCAAAAGGAAAGGTGAGTAATAAACAATAATACAGTAGAGCAGAGGTCCCCAAACTAAGGCCCAGGGGCCGGATGCAGCCCTCCGAGGTCATTTACCTGGCCCCTGCCCTCAGTTTTATAATATAATATATTGTATATACATATAATATTGATAATAATATTATAATGTATACAATATAACACTAATAATAATACCATATAATAATGTTAATTATATATTCTATATTACATATAATATTACTAATAATATTATAGTATAGTGTTATAGTTCAATATAGTAATATATAATGCTAATATTGTGCTATGCTAATAATATAATATATTGTATGTACATATAATGTGAAAGCCACTCTGAGTCCCCTTTGGGGTGAGAAGGGTGTGATACAAATGTAGTAAATAAATAAATAAATTTTAGACTTAGGCTCGCCCAAAGTCTGAAATGACTTGAAGGCACACAACAACAACAACAACAACAACAACAATCCTAATTAACTTGACTATCTCATTGAAGGATTGTGGACCGGCCCTCGGCTTAAAAAGTTTGAGGACCCTTGCAGTAGAGTCTCACTTATCCAAGACTCGCTTATCCAAGGTTCTGGGTTATCCAAGGCATTTTTGCAGTCAATGTTTTTAATATATTTGGTGCTAAATTTGTAAATACAGTAATTACAACATAACATTATTGCGTATTGAACTACTTTTTCTGTCAAATTTGTTGTATAACATGATGTTTTGGTGCTTAATTTGTAAAAGCATAACCTAATTTGATGTTTAATAGGCTTTTCCTTAATCCCTCCTTATTATCCAAGATATTCGCTTATCCAAGGTTCTGCCAGCCCGTTTAGCTTAGATAAGTGAGACTCTACTGTAATATGAGGGCTATCCACAAAGTAGGTTACGTTTTGGATTTTAAAAAGGACAAAGTATAGGAGAAATCATTTACCATATGCAGCTGAAAGACACATTCCAATAGTACAATCTCATGTAATCCCCATTGAAATCTAGGCATGTCTCATATAGATAAATGAGTTTGAAAAGTACTGCTCCAGTAAATTCCCCATTTGTGTCCTTGGCTCTTCCCCCTTCTCCCTTTCTGCAGCGTAGCCAAAATGCTGCGCTGCCAGCCACGCCCCAATTGTTGGAAACGGAGGAAAGAGGTGGCAAATTTACTGGGGCAGACCTTATTATTATTATTATATTTTTCCAAAGGGGGGAAACTCATTGAAATGTACAGGCCCATCTACATTGCCATAACTGCATTATACAATCACCATAAAGACTCATATAATGCATCCACACCACACCATTACACCATTACATATGTCTACACTGGCCATATAATGGGGTTTCAAATGTCTCCCTAAACACTGATGGATGATGGCCAAAAATACCTGGAGGACCCACATATCCATATGTGTTCCTTAAAGGTGAACATACGAGTCTTACAACTTTTTCTTTCCCTTTTTTTTTGGCATATACTATCTTGGGTCGCCATCCAGAGATGCCCCATCACAGTGATACTCGGCTTTCCTTACCTGCGTGGTCTCCGTGGTGGTGGCCTTCGCTCATGGAGCCCAGCCCGGTGTCAGTCTTGTAGACCTGGCCCCCACCATGGTGGCCCAGTTCGGCCCCGGAGTCCGAATCGCTCTGGCCGGCCTTGACGCTCTTCCTCCGCCGGGGCTGGTATTTGTAGTCGGGGTGGTCCTTCTTGTGCTGGACCCGCAGCCGCTCCGCTTCCTCCACGAAGGGACGCTTCTCGCTCTCGCTGAGCAGGCTTGTGAGGGAAAAGAGAGAGGCAGCACAGTGAAAAGTCTTGTACCCTTAGGGCATAAGTGATGATGCAAAAAAGTCTTTTTTTCTTAGCCACTAGTCTTGCAAGGCTGCATCTACACTGCAGAATGTCACTACTTTTATATGCTATGGGATCTTGATACTTGTACATGATGATGATGAAGATAATGAAGATGAATGGTATATAAATATCATCATCATGTACAAACTGTCATTGTCATCATCAAACCTCAAACGAACTTGTAGCACTTTATCTAAGTTTTAATCCGTAACTTATACTGTGCACTTTGCTAATCTACTATTAGAGGCGGGATACAAATAAACAACTTCTTCTTCTTATTATTATTATTATTATTATCATCATCATCATCATCATACTGGGAGACGTAGATCATGATGATGAGGATATGTATATACAGTAGAGTCTCACATATCCAAGTTAAATGGGCTGGCAGAAGATTGGATAAGCGAATATGTTGGATAATAAGGAGGCATTAAGGAAAAGCCTATTAGACATCAAATTAGGTTACGATTTTACAAATGAAGCACCAAAACATCATGTTAGACAACAAATTTGGCAGAAAAAGTAGTTCAACATGCAGTAATGCTATGTAGTAATTACTGTATTTATGAATTTAGCACCAAAATATCACGATAGATTGAAAACATTGACTACAAAAATGGCTTGGATAATCCAGAAGCTTGGATAAGCGAGCCTTGGATAAGTGAGACTCTACTGTATATACCATTCATCTTCTTCATCATGATCATCTACTTCTCCTGAGATGATGACGACGATGATGACATCTCCTTCCTTGTCCCAGTAGTTGTACATGATGATGATGATGATGAAGATGAATGGTATATAAATATCATCAACATCATGTACAAACTGTCGGCATCATCATCATCCTGGGAGATGTAGATCATGATGATGAGGATATGTATATGCCATTCATCTTCTTCATCATGATCATCTACTGCTCCTGAGATGATGACGACGACATCTTCTTCCTCGTCCCAGTAGTTGTACATGATGAAGATGAAGATGAATGGTATATAAATATCCTCATCATCATGTACAAACTGTCATCGTCATCATCAAACCTCAAATGAACTTGTAGCACTTTATCTAAGTTTTAATCCGCAACTTATACTGTGCACTTTGCTAATCTACTATTACGGCCTCACTGTTTTTAATTCTATGTTTTTAATAAGTTTTTTAAAAAATTTCTGGTTAGTGTGTAAATGCTATTACGTTATTGTTTGTTGATTTATTGTATATTGTTCTTGTTTTTGTATCTGATATTTCTGTGAGCCGCCCCGAGTCCCCTTCAGGGGAGATGGAGGTGGGAAAAAAATAAACTTATTATTATTATCATCATCATCATCATCATCCTGGGAGACGTAGATCATGATGATGAGGATATGTATATGCCATTCATCTTCTTCATCATGATCATCTACTTCTCCTGAGATGACGATGACGACATCTTCTTCCTCGTCCCAGTAGTTGTACATGATGAAGATGAAGATGATGAAGATGAATGGTATATAAATATCATGATCATGTACAAACTGTCAGCTTCATCGTCATCCTGGGAGATGTAGATCATGATGATGAGGATATGTATATACCATTCATCTTCTTCATCATGATCATCTACTGCTCCTGAGATGACGACAACAACATCTTCTTCCTCATCCCAGTAGTTGTACATGATGATGATGAAGATGAATGGTATATAAATATCCTCATCATCATGTACAAGCTGTCATCATCGTCATCATCCTGGGAGACGTAGATCATGATGATGAGGATATGTATATACCATTCATCTTCTTCATCATGATCATCTACTTCTCCTGAGATGATGACGATGATGACATCTTCCTCGTCCCAGTAGTTGTACATGATAATGATGAAGATGAATGGTATATAAATATCATCACGATCTACATCATGGGATGAGGAAGAAGATGTTGTCGCCATCATCCCAGAAGATGTAGATCATCATGATGAAGAAGATGAATGGTGTATAAATATCCTCATCATCATGATCTACATCTCCCAGGATGACGACGATGACAGCGACAGCTTCTTCCTCTTTGAAGAATGGTATATAAATAACGTCATCGTCACCATCATCTACAACTTCCAGGAAAATTACAATGATTACTACTACTACTACTTATTATTATTATTACTACTGTTTTTAGAAAAATGGTATATAAATATCGTATCATCATCATCCTCAGCATAAACTACAACTCCCGGGATGATGATGATCATGACTACTACATCAACAACAACTAATTATTATTATTATTAGAAAAATGATGTATAAATATGATTGTCATCATTGTTGTCATCATCATCATCACCATCATCTACAACTCCTGGGATGATTACTTACTATTATTATTATTAATAATAATAATAATATATTATTATTATTATTATTTTACTGACACAAAAACACAGTATGACATAGCAAACAAGATATATATGCTGGATTTCGTATCACAAAATCACAAGTCGAAAACATCCAAGTGTTTAGGCCTGTGTGATTTATTATTATTATTATTATTATTATTATTATTATTTTACTGACACAAAAACACAGTATGACATAGCAAACAAGATATATATGCTGGATTTCGTATCACAAAATCACAAGTCGAAAACATCCAAGTGTTTAGGCCTGTGTGATTTATTATTATTATTATTATTATTATTATTATTATTTTACTGACACAAAAACACAGTATGACATAGCAAACAAGATATATATGCTGGATTTCGTATCACAAAATCACAAGTCGAAAACATCCAAGTGTTTAGGCCTGTGTGATTTATTATTATTATTATTATTATTATTATATATAAATATCATAACTCCTGAGATGATTGCCGCTGCTGCTGCTGCTGCTGCTACTACTACTACTATTACTACTAATTATTATAAAAATAATTATATATAAATATCAACATCATCATCTACAACTTCTGGGATGATTACTACTACTGCTATTACTACTTATTATTAGTACTATTATTATTAAAATGGTATATAAATATCTTCATCATCATCATTGCAGGGACACGAGAAAAGCCTCCCATAGGATAGGAAAACATCTAGGCATCCCCTGGGCAATGTCATTGAAGTCGGCCAATTCTCTCACACCAGAAGCGACTTGCAGTTTCTCAAGTTGCTCTTGACACGGAAAATAATAATAATAATAATAATAATAATAATCATCATCATCATCATCATCATTGGAGCCCCGGTGGCGAAGTGTGTTAAAGCACTGAGCTGGAGACCGAAAGGTCCCAGGTTCAAACACCGGGAGCGGTGTGAGCGGCCGCTGTTAGCCCCAGTTTCTGCCAACCTAACAGTTCGAAAACATGCCAATGTGAGTAGATCAATAGGTACCGCTCCGGCGGGAAGGTAATGGCACTCCGTGTAGTCATGCTGGTCACATGACCTTGGAGGTGTCTACGGACAACGCCGGCTCTTCGGCTTAGAAATGGAGATAAGCACCAACCCCAGAGTCAGACATGACTGGACTTAACGTCAGGGGAAACCTTTACCTTTTTATAATCATCATCATCATCTAAAACTGCTGGGACTCAAAGGGCTGAACAGTGGCAAATCAATACAATACACAATTTCAAACTATGAAAATTAAAATAGAATGAAACCCAGAACTGCTTAAAATTTATTATTAAAACAATTAGATTAACAAAGGATCTGCGCCTTCGTTGACAGAGAGAGCCAGTTCCTCTCCAAACTCCAATTCCCAGGATGTCATAGCATTGAGCCATGGCAGTGAAAGTGGTGCCAAACTGCATTAACTCTATAATGTAGATGCACCCAGAGGTGGGTTTTGCAAGTCCTTTCCTCCGAAACATCACCTGGGACTCAGCGGCAGTCTCCCATCCAAGTACTAACCAGGGGCGACCCTGCTTAGCTCCCAAGATCTGATAGAACTAGGAGCCTTTTGGACCCAACTATTCAATTTCATTCCCCACATATTGCATTGAAATGTTCCAAATTTGTTAAATGTTAAATCTGGTTTGACATTCATGTTTCGGAGACATTTCAAAGCCAGCGCTATAGTTTCCACGCTGAACAGGTTTCGATGCATATTAACAATCATATTATATATATATACACACACACACAGGCAAACAGTGTGCAAATTTTGCATTTCCTTCTCACACAACACACAAGCCGCCTCCCTCCGCTCGCTTCTGTTTCCAAAAGCCGGCCAATTCAGGATAACTTTTCATGCACCCAATGCTTGATCTTAGTCCGTAGAAGCTTATTGTGATGGAAGAAATGCAGCCGGTTGTGAAAATGCAAGAGTTTAACCCTTTTGCAAACCAAGATTGTTTCGGAAAATATAAATTCAGCCCATAAATAAAGTCAAGTGAATTGTTTGAATATACATTGACTAGATATTTGCTTTTAATGGATTGCATTTGTTATATTTTACTATGGTACTAGTGTGATAACTGACTATATATGCCTTGATCCATGGGAGAGGCAGGTTAAGAAGAAATAACAACAACAACGACAACAACATGTGGATGATAATGATGGTGATATCAACAATAATGATGATAGTGCTAGTGTAATAACTGACTACCATATGTCTTGATCCATGGAAGAGGCAGGTAAGAAGAAACAAAAACAACAACAACATCATGTGAATGATGATGATGCTGATATTAACAATAATGATATGGTAATAATAATAATAATAATAATAATAATAATAATAATAATAATAATAATAATAATGCTAGTGTAATACCTGACTACCATATGTCTTGATCCATGGGAGAGGCAGGTAAGAAGAAACAAAAACAACAACAACAACATGTGAATGATGATGATGCTGATATTAACAATAATGATATGGTAATAATAATAATAATAATGCTAGTGTAATAACTGACTACCATATGTCTTGATCCATGGGATCAAAAACAACAACAACAACAATGATGATGCTGATATTAACAATAATGATGATGGTAATAATAATAATAGTGATTTTGTGATACGAAATCCAGCATATATATCTCGTTTGCTGTGTCATACTATGTCTTTGTGTCAATAATAATAATAATAATAATAATAATAATAATGTAAGCAGATAACTCCCAATAAAAATCAATAGGATTTTAGTGCTTAAGTCTGGTTTGATCCTGGCTGCGTCTACACTGTAGAATTAATGCAGTTTGACCCCAATTTGACTGCCTTGGCTCAGTGCTATGGCATCCTGAGATATATAGTTTGCAAGGTCTATCGTTTTTCCTGCCAAAGAGTGCAAACTACAGCACTCTTTGGATTCCACAATATGGTAGTCAAAGTGGCGTCAAACTGCCTTCATTTTACAGTGTAGATGCACAGTTCAATGATCCAGGGTTCAAAGATCTGAGTTTTGAGAGTGTCTACACTGTAGAATCAATGCAATTTGGCACCACTTTAACTACTGTGGCTCAAGCCCATCTAGACTGTTTCTGGAACCAGATTATCTGTTTTGAATTGGATTAGATGGCAGTGTAGACCCGTATAATCCAGTTCAAAGCAATCTGGATTCAGAAACCGGATTAAATAGCAGTATAGATCAATGTGAGAGAATCCTGGGAAGTGTAAGTGTGCACTCTTTAGTGGAGAAAAGTACACACCTTGGAAAACTACAACTCCCAGGATTTTGTAGCATTGAGCCATGGTGATCAAAACATTAGCATTAATTCCACAGTGCAGATGCAACACAGGATTCAAATCCTTAATCGTCAACAAAGATCACTGGGTGATTTTGGGCAAGTCATTCTCTCTCAGCCTTGGAGGAAGGCAAAGGCCACCTTCTCTGAATAAAACCACACAAACTGCAGAAAATAATGAAAGCTCATCATTAAAAATGGGGCAACCGCGAAGGGACAGCATGCTTTTTCTGCTCCAATTTGCCACAATGAAGTATGCGCAAACAATAATCCCTTCTTCTGGCAAAAGCTCAACTTTACAGGCGACCAAATGTTTGAACTGGGATATCTGAGTCCACACTGCCATAAATTTCAGTTCAAAGCAGATAATCTAGGATTTTATTCAGCTGTGTGGAAAGAACCCAAATCTTCCATATAAGCTATATACGAAATTGGTTGCTGTGAGTTTTCCGGGCTGTATGGCCATGTTGCAGAAGCATTATCTTCTGATGTTTTACCCACAGGCATCCTCAGAGGTTATGATGTCTGTTGGAAACCAGGCAAGTGGGGTTTATATATCAGTGGAATGTCCAGGGTGGGAGAAAGAATGTTGCAATTAGCTTGATTAGCATTGAATGGCTTTGCAGCTTCAAAGCCTGGTTGTTCCTGAAAGGCCATTCAATGCGAATCAAGCTGGCCAATTGCAACAATCACACTTGCCTCAGGCAGACAAGAGTTCTTTCTCCCACCCTGGACATCATTCTACAGATTCCACAAGGTTTTTTTTCATGTCAGGAAACTGCAAGTTGCTTCTGGTGTGAGAGAATTGGCTGTCTGCAAGGACGTTGCCCAGGGAACGCTATACTGCCACATAATGCAGTTTGAAACTGGGTGATAACAGCAGTGTAAACGGACCCTAAGGTGATACGGACTGCTCGTATATGTTGAAGAAAGAACCAGGTTTCTTAGACCAGATGCAGCCGAATGGTTGGAAAAGCTGCCTTGGAAACCATGCGACCTGTGATGTTCCAATTCAAATGATTCGTTCACACGTTCGGATTGATACCTGAGCAACAAACCATAACAACCGGCATCACTGCAACCAAAGGCAGGCATACGGAAGACGGACATTGTATCCCTTCTCTTCTCTTCTTTTCCCTTTCTAAGGAAGGACAAGGCTGAGCTTAGCGGATATGGGCTCTATACCTGGGGACAGGTACGGTGCATCACTACTGAACGTCCCAATGTAAATATTTGGATTTTTCACTTAAAAATAAATACTCATCTACCATTTCCCAGCTTTGTTGTTTTGCACCTCCAAGTCATTTCTGAACCTGCAGTGATCTAAGGTTTGTTGAGAGAGCGTTTTCTTAAGTAAAGATGTGGTTTTGCCATTTCTTCCCTCTCAAATTCATTGGCGGTCTCCCATCCACGTGCTGTCCAGGGCCAACCCTGCTTAGCACCCAAAGTCAGAAAGAACGCCCGGATGTTTTACCATCCTGTGGGAAGCTAACTGCATGTCCCCGTATAGGAAACTGGGGCTGACAGATGGGGGCTCACCCCACTACCTGGATTCAAACCTCTGCAGTCCTGCTGACACAAGGGTTTAACACATTGCACCATCCGGGGTGTGGGGTGAGCTCCCATCTGTCAGCTCCAGCTTCTCATGCAGGGACATGAGAGAAGCCTCCCACAGGATGGTAAAACGTCCTGGTGTATCCTGGGCAACGTCCTTGCAGACAGCCAATTATCTCACACCAGTAGCGAAGAAATGATATAAGTAGTTCAGAATAAATCCAAAAATGTGAGCTTATGTTGGAAATAAAGGGCACAGGACAAAAACTCAGACCCTAATTTATTGCATATAAGAATACTCGCAATCCTTTTGCCTGCTCCATTACACAATGGCATTGTTGCTGTTATTGTGTATTTTCCGACTTTTAACTCCTCGTATGTAGTTCTCCATACTTTGCAGATACTGGACTACTGGATGCGGTCTATCTAGAATCACATTGGCTTTTTAAGCTGTGCCATCACACCACTGACTCATATTCAGCTTTTGGCCTATGAAGATCATTTTCCCACATGGATCACTTTCAAGCCAGGTGTCACCTCTCCAATATCTATGCATTTCATTTTTTCTGCTTACGTGTTGTACTGGACATTTTATTTTCCCCGCCTAATTAATTTCTATTGAAATTCATTCTGTTAGTTTGGGACCAGCTTCTGCACTTCAACACTGTCATATAATCCATGTTACCAAAGAAGATAGTGAACTGGATTATCTCAATCTACACTGGCATATAATCCAGTTCAAAGCAGATAATGTGGATTTTATATCGCAGTGTACGAGGGGTCATAGAATTAGAAGAGACCTCCAAAGGTCATCATGTCCAACCTCATTCTGCCATGTTGGAATACACAATCAAAGCCCTCCTGGCAGACGACCATTCAACCTCTGCTTAAAAACCTCTGCCATATTCCCAGGCAGCATATTCCAATGTCAAAAAAGCTCTCACTGTCTGGAAGTTTTTCCTAATATTTAGCCAGAATCTCTTTTCTTAGTTTGAAACAATTGCTCCGTTGTGACCCTCTGCAGACAATAAGCCTCCTTAATAATAATAATAATAATAATAATAATAATAATAATAATAATAATAATAGTGCGGTTTTCTGGCATTGTATATTTCTGCCACTTCTGTGACTGTTCATTTGTATTTTGATTTACTTAGCTCACTTGTCAATGGATGTCCAGAATCAGCAGCATCCACCGCGGTCCTTTTTATCCTGGACGACGACCGAGCCAGTATAGACTTCATTTTGGTTTGATTCTCCATAATGCTAATGGGTGAGGTGCTCTTGGTTCCACTCCTCAGCTGAGCCCAAGAGCACCTAACCCATTAGCATTATGAAGAATGAAAATCGCACAGACAGACTACAAACAGAGTCACAACTATGTGGCCCAAATGATTCATTGGAACTTATGCCTTAAGTACCACCTCCCAGCAGCAAAGAACTGGTAGGATCACAAACCTGCAAAAGTATTGGAAAATGAGCACACAAAGATACTGTGGGACTTTCGAATCCAGACTGACAAAGTTCTGGAACACACACACCAGACATCACAGTTGTGGAAAAGAAAAAGGTTTGGATCATTGATGTTGCCATCCCAGGACACAGTCGCATTGACGAAAAACAACAGGAAAAACTCAGCCGCTATCAGGACCTCAAGATTGAACTTCAAAGACTCTGGCAGAAACCAGTGCAGGTGGTCCTGGTGGTGATGGGCACACTGGGTGCCGTGCCAAAAAATCTCAGCCGGCATTTGGAAACAATAGACATTGACAAAATTACGATCTGCCAACTGCAAAAGGCCACCCTACTGGGATCTGAACGCATCGTCTGAAAATACATCACACAGTCCTAGACACTTGGGAAGTGTTCGACTTGTGATTTTGTGATGTGAAATCCAGCGTTTTCGTGTAAAACACATTCATTCATATTTTATTCATACAATAAAATAATAATAATAATAATAATAATAATTGCTCCTCAATGGGAAGAGCTTTCAAATATTTAAACGTGGCTCTCATATCCCATCACAAGGTCATTCCAGGTGAGGTCTGGCCAAAGCAAAATAGCGTGGGTCTATCAAAACATAGGAGCAAAATATGACCTCCTTTGATTTAGACCTTATTTGAGCAAATTGGAAACCGTTCACTGTTGCCACTATCTTTGTGCTTAGGGGATTGAATTTGGGGTTAGGACCTACAGTTTGAGGAGCTGTGACTGAGAACTTAACCTACTCATGATGCAATCTAGAATCACATTGGCCTTTTTAGCTGCTGCATCACACTGTAGACTCACATTGTCGTTGAAGGACCGTATCACATTGGGAAACACTCTGCTTTTCTAAGACTCTGAAAATGATTCCGAATGGGTCCGAAAACATGATGTTTGCCCCCATTCCGTCAGAAATCTGTTGGCGAAACATTGCCGAGACGGGGTAATTGCACATGGGATCCCATCCGCCGTGTTCTGATTTACTATGGTTTATGAAGTGCTGTTTTTATGCACGATGGAAAAATCCGTAAGAGTGCCGTCTGAATACAGTATGCATCCAGTCCTAAAAAAATAGGGGATGCATACTGATGGAAACACTTTATCTCTCACTGTGATAACGTCCGAATAAGTCACAATACTAGAGCTGAAAGAATAGGCAAAAGTGTGCATCCCATCATATAGATGCCTCTTGCTGTATTCCAGGGCTTGTTTTCAAAGAGGCCTTCAAACTGCTCAGCCAGAGGGGTTGCTATCTGTTTATGTGACTGTCTATGTCAGGGGTCCCCAAACTTTTTAAACTGGGGGCCAGTTCACGGTCCCTCAAACAGCTGAAGGGCTAGACTATAGTTGTTGTTTTTTTTTAAAAAAACTATGAACAATTTCCCATGCACACTGCACATATCTTATTTTGAAGTAAAAAAACAAAATGGGAACAAATACAGCCTCAATCTATATATATAAAAGAGTGATGGAATCCCGGCGACCGACAAAACAACAAAACTAAAGGTCCCCCAACCTCGAAATTTGACAACACAATCCACGCCTTTTGATATAACCAAAAGAAAAGAAAAATAAAATCCTAATTAGAGGGAGAGTATAATTGTTTTTATCCAATTGCTGCCAGTTAGAAGGCTAAGCTCCACACACTTGGTCTCCTAGCAACCCACTCAGCCCAGGGGACAGGCAGAGTTAGGACTCACTTAGGCAGCTTCTGCCAACCCTAAAGTTCAAAAACATGCAAATGAGAGTACATGAATAGGTACTGCTCCGGTGGGAAGATAACGGCGCTCCATGCAGTCATGCCGGCCACATGACCTTGGAGGAGTCTACAGACAACGCCAGCTCTTCAGCTTAGAAATGGAGACCCCCAAAGTCAGACACGACTGGACTTAATGTCAGGGGAAAACCTTTACCCTTTACCTAACTACCACCAATTCCTCAATACTTTATTTCCCATACCACCAGACTTCGCCACAGCAACGCGTGGCCGGGCACAGCTAGTGTTAATAATAATCATAATCATGATAAAAATAATAAAGAGGGTTGGAAGAGACCCCTTGGGCCATTTAGTCCAACCCCTTTCTTCCTTTGTGCACCAAAAGCACATGCAAAGCACCCCTGACAGATGGCCACTGAGTCTCAATGTTGTTAATAATAATAATAATAATATTAACAATAATATTATTATTAATATATTATTATTATTATTATTATTATTATTAACAACCGTCCGGTGGTGATGGGCACATTGGGTCAGCCGGCATTTGGAAACAATACACATTGACAAAATCACGATCTGCCAACTGCAAAAGGCCACCCTGCTGGGATCTGCACGCATCATCCGAAAATACATCACACAGTCCTAGACACTTGGGAAGTGTTCGACTTGTGATTTTGTGATACGAAATCCAGCATATCTATCTTGTTTGCTGTGTCATAATAAAATAATAATAATAAATCACACAGTCCTAAATGCTTGGGAAGTGTTCAACTTGTGATTTTGTGATAGGAAATCCAACATATATATCTTGTTTGCTGTGTTATGCTGTGTCCTTCTGTCAATAATAATAATAATAATAATGAGGGTTGGAAGAGTCATTTAGTCCAACTCCCTTCTGCCTTTGTGCACCAAAAGCACTAGCAAAGCACCCCTTAATAATTAATAATTAATTAAATAATAATTAAAATACCATTATAAACAAGCAAAGAGGAGGAGGGAGCCACCATTGCGAGGGCCGGCTAAATGGCTTCAATGGGCCGTATGTGGCCCCCGGGCCTTAATTTGGGGACCCCTGGTCTATGTGATTTTAATATGTTGTAAGCTACTTTGGGTCCCGTGAGGGTGAAAAGCAGGATATAAATAAAGAATTATTATTATTATTATTATTATTATTATTATTATTATTATTATTATTATTATCTGTGCCTCTGTTCAGAAGATTCCACCTTACTTTCTGTCCCTGGGAGAACGGGATTTTGAAAAACAAATTGGCTTGTTGCGGAAACAAGGATTGGAGATAAAGCCTTTCCCCATGATAATAATTCTTCCAGGCATTAATTTCAGCTAATCACAAAGGATTCCCCCAGGCAGGAAGCAGCCAAGCTTTGAAGCTGCGAGGCTATTCAATGCTAATCAAGGTGATCAATTGCAACATTCACACTTGCTTTAAACAGACAAGAGTTCTTTCTCCCACTCTGGACATTATTCCACAGGCATATAAACCCACTTGCCTAGTTTCCAACAGACCTCACAACCTCTGATGATTCCTGCCATAGATGTGGGCGAAACGTCAGGAGAGAATGCTTCTGGAACATGGCCATAGAGTCCGGAAAACTCACAGCAACCCAGTGCTTACAGCCATGAAAGCCTTTGACAACACAAAAAATTCTGTTCCTGGTTTGAAAATACCATTTCCTGTTTAATTGTGCGGTAATTACTTCGAAATGAGTTGTTGTATTCCAGAAACTTCATTTTTTGTAGCTGAATTGGTTGCGACTCTGGCCCCTTCTGTGCCGCCATCTAATCCAGATTACCAAATCAGATAATCTGGATTTTATATGGCAGTGTAGAAGGGGCTTCGTTGGCGTTTTCATTGAAAAAGTAGAGCAACATGTGCTTCAGAGTGTCCCTCCTGCAAAAGTAGTTGTTAAATACCAGAAACTTTGTTTTTGTGGCTGCTACAAAGTATGTTGATCGGAGACCCTATGAGATATTAATTGAAAAATTAGAGCAGAATGTGCTACACCAGGATGTCCCGCGAAAACAAAGTTTTCAAGTTTGGTAAACTTCTTTCCATGTTCTTTTTATGATAGAACCAATTAGGAAATGACATTTCTAACCCAGGAACAAAAATTGTGTCACATAGTATAACAATCTATATAAACTGCTGGTTTTATTTATGTGAAGGGAGGTATAAATACATATAACACATATAATATTGCCGTTAAAAGCCTTCTACGAGAAATCCTCAAAGTAAGATAAGGTAAAGATTTCCCCTTGACATTACAGCTGAAGTCTAATGGAGTCCACTCTGAGGGTTGGTGCTCTTCTCCATTTCTAAGTTGAAGAGCCGGTGCTCTGGCATGGAGTGCTGTTACCTTTATGCCAAAGCAGTACCTATTAATCTACTCACATTTTCATGTTTTCGAACTGTTAGGTTGGCAGAAGCTGGGGCTAACAGCTGGAGCTCACCCCACTCCTGGATTTGAACGGCCGACCTTTCGGTCAGCAGCTCAGCGGTTTAGCCTGCTGCACCACTGGGGGCTTTTAGAAATCCTCGAAGTGGGATATAAATACATATTACGATATTAACATTAAGAACCTTCTAAGGGTCCTTCTATATCCCAGAAAATCCCACAATATCTGCTTTGAACTGGGTTTATCTGAGTCCACACTCAGATAATGTGGCTATGGGAAGGGCGCTAAGCTTCCTTCCATACAGCTTAATAAAACCCACACTAAACTGGATTATACGGTAGTGTGGACTCAGATAACCAAGGCCCCCTCTGCACAGCGGAATAAAATCACATTTATTTGCTCTGAACTGGGATATAGGGCAGTGTAGGAGCCCCGGTGGTTCAGTGTGTTAAAGCGCTGAGCTGCTGGACTTGCAGACCGAAAGGTCACAGGTTTGAATCCGGGGAGCGGAGTGAGCACCTGCTGTTAGCCCCAGCTCCTGCCAACCTAGCGGTTCGAAAACATGCAAATGTGAGTAGATCAATAGGTACCGCTCCTATTGGCGGGAAGGTAATGGCGCTCCAAACTCTTATTTTAAAAGTCAAGGTTGGTGTGAGAGTGAGGATTTCTCCTAGAAGGTTTACATGGCAATACAGTAGAGTCTCACTTATCCAAGCTAAACAGGCCGGCAGAAGCTTGGATAAGCAAATATCTTGGATAATAAGGAGGGATTAAGGAAATGCCTATTAAACATCAAATTAGGTTATGATTTTACAAATTAAACACCAAAATGTCATATTATACAACAAATTTGACAGAAAAGGTAGTTCAATGCACAGTAATGCTATGTTGTAATTACTGTATTTACAAATTTAGCACCAAAATATCATGATATATTGAAAACATTGACTACAAAAATGGCTTGGATAATCCAGAGGCTTGGATTAGTGAGACTCTACTGTATTAGATGTGTTGTCTGTATTTATACCCCATGCAAATGTGAGTAGATCAATAGGTACCGCTCCTATTGACAGGAAGATAACGGCGCTCCTTGCAGTCATGCCAATGGCCACATGACCTTGGAGGTGTCTATGGACAATGCCGGCTCTTTGGCTTAGAAATGGAGATGAGCACCAACTCCCCAGAGTTGGTCACAACTGGACTTAATGTCAAGGGAATATCTTTACCTTTACCATAGGGCAGTGTGGATTCGGACAACCCAGACAAGCATAAAAAGGTAAAGGTAAAGGTTTCCCTGACGTTAAATCCAGTCATGTCTGACTCTGGGGGTTGGTGCTCATCTCCATTCCTAAGCCGAAGAGCCGGCATTGTCCGTAGACACCTCCAAGGCCATGTGGCCATTGGCATGACTGCATGGAGCGCCGAAACCTTCCTGCCGGAGCGGTACCTATTGATCTACTCACATTGGCATGTTTTCGAACTGCTGGAGCTAACAGCGGGCGCTCATTCCCTCCCGGGATTTGAACCTGGGACCTTTCGGTCTGCAAGTTCAGCAGCTCAGCGCTTTAACACACTGCGCCACCAGGGGCCCCAGACAAGTATCTAACCCAGAATATCGGCTTTTGAGTTGGAATATCTGGGAAAAGAAAGGGGCCTGGGGCTGTGAGGAAGGGTGGGAGTTGGAGTCCAACCCCCTGGACGTTCTTGCCCAGGATGGGAATCCCCATAGAGGGGCATGACTCACCGCCAGAGCTTGCCCAGGGTCTTGCTGAGCTCGGCGTTGTGGAGGTGCGGGTACTGGTCGGCCAGCTTCCTCCTCGCCGCCTGCGCCCAGACCATGAAGGCGTTCATGGGCCGCTTGACGTGGGGCTTGGCCTTGAGCGCGCCGTGGCCCCGCGTGGGCATGGGCACCAGACTCCAGTCGTAGCCCTTCAGCACCTGGGACACGGCGTCGCGGATGCAGGCCGGGAAGCGCTCGTCCGCCTCCGAGGGGCTCGGCGCCTCCCCGGCATCCTTGGCCCGCTTCTGCGCCCCCGCCGCCCCCGCCGCGCCCTCGGAGCCGTTGGGAGAGGACGGCGCCTCCGAGTCGGAGTTGTCCGGGGAGAGGGACCCGCCGTCGGCCGGGCTGGGCGCCCGCAAGGCTTGGCCCTCGCCCTCGCTCATCATCGCCAGCATCGAAGGAGCGCGCAGTGGGGGGAAAGCTCCCAGTCCGGCCCAGTCCGAACCCCGGACCCCTGTCGGAGACCCCCCTCCCGGCCCTTCCTTGCGAAGGGGGCCCCCGGCTCCGCGCGCGCTCCCTGGGGCGTCGGGCCCGCGCGCCACGCCAGCCCTCCAAACTCTCCAAAGGCGCTCCAAGCAACTTCTTTCGCCGTCCTGCTCGCTCGCCTTCCCGAAGCCCCTGCCGCCGGTTTTGGCTGTCGAGGGGGGACTAAGGACTCCACGGCTCCGCCCCTTTGGGCGTTCCCCATCGCCCCCCCCCGACCCCCGCCTCATTTGCATACAGGGCGGGAGGAGCTCCTGAGTGCCTTAAAGCCACCGCTTGGGACTTGTCTTGCCTGGCTCTTTCCCTTCCTCAAAGGGCCCTTTCCACACAGGTGAATAAAGCAACACTCTGAAAACAGAGGAGTTCCAGACATGGGAACCAGGGGCAGCTAACGACTCTGAACAAAGAATGCCCCCAGGCAGGAAGAAGCCAGGAGACAATGCTATTCAGTGCTAATTAAGGTTTTTTGAGATAGATAGATTTTTTTTTCCGTGTCAGGAGCAACTTGAGTCCCTTCTGGATAGATAGATGATAGATAGATAGATGATATAGATGATATTTAGATAGATGATATAGATAGATAGATAGATAGATAGATAGATAGATAGATAGATAGATAGATGATATAGATAGATGATATTTAGATAGACAGATGATATAGAAAGATGATAGATAGATGATATAGATGATATTTAGATAGATAGATGACATAGATACATAGATAGAGATGAGATAGATAGATAGATGAGATAGATAGATGATAGATAGATGAGATAGATGGTATAGATAGATGATATAGATAGATGATATTTAGATAGATAGATAGATAGATAGATGATATAGACAGATAATAGATAGATTTGTTTTCATGTCAGGAGCAACCTGAGTTGCTTCTGTGTGACATTGCCCAGGGGACGCCCAGATGTTTTGATGTTTTTACCATCCTTATGGGAGGCTTCTCTCATGTCCCCGCATGGAGCTAGAGCTGATAAAGGGAGCTCATCCGCACTCTCCCCGGGTGGGATTCGAACCTGGCAGCCTTCAGGTCAGCAACCCAATCTTCAAGTCACAAAGCTTTAACCCACTTGGCCACTGGAGGCTCCACGCTAATTAAGGTAATTAACTACAACATTCACACTGGCCTCCATCTGACAAAGAGTTCTTCTCTTACCCTGGACTTTCCACAGGTATATATATATATTAACCTTCCTTGCTTAGTTTCTCCATACCTCACAACCTCTGAGGATGCCTGCCATAGATGTGGGTGAAACGTCAGGAGAGAATACTTCTAGAACATGGATATACAGCCCGGAAAACATACAACAACCCTGTGATCCCAGCCCTGAAAGCCTTCAACAACGCAACAAGTTGAATAAAATCCCACATTATCAGCTTTGAACTGGAATATATGGCAGTGTGGACTCAGGGCCCTTCCACACAGCCCTATATCCCAGAATATCAAGGTAGAAAATCCCACATTATCTGGATGTGGATTCAGATAACCCAGTTCAAAGCAGATATTGTGGGAATTCCTGCCATTTATTCTGGGAAATAAGGCTGTGTGGATAACCAAGCAACACAGCCATATAACCCAGAATACAAAGCAAGAAATCCCATAATATCTTCTTTGAAGTAGGATAAATGGCAGTGTGGACACAGATAACCGAGGGCCCTTCCACACAGCCCTATATCCCAGAATATCAAGGCAGAAAATCCCACAATATGTGCTTTGAACTGGAGTATATGAGATATGGACTCAGGTAACTGAAGGCCCTTCCGCACAGCCAAATAACCCAGAATATCAAGGCAGAAAATCCCACAATATGTGCTTTGAACTGGAATATATGAGATATGGACTCAGGTAACTGAAGGCCCTTCCGCACAGCCAAATAACCCAGAATATCAAGACAGAAAATTCCACAATATGTGCTTTGAACTGGGATATATGGCAGTGTGGACTCAGGTAACTTCTCAGGCCCTTCTGCACAGCCAAATAACCCAGAATATCAACACAGGAAAACCCACAATATCTACTTTGAACTGGGTTAGCTGAGTCCACACATGTTGAGTAGACACTGTGTAAGTAGTCAGGATGTATTTCATTTATTTATTTACTTACAGCATTTTTACCCTGCCTTTCTCACCCGAGGGGACTCAAGGCGGCTTACAACATCCGGCAAAATTCAACGCCAAAAAAATAAGTAAAAATTAGCAACATATTTAAAATCATTAACAATAATCAATAAGAATACATTATACAAGCATTAAAAAGAATTAAAAACATATAAATCACACACACACACACACACACACACATATATATTCAATGTAAAGATTAGGAAGAATTTGCTGGTGGTAAGGAATGGTCAGCACTGGAACGACTCTTCTCCATTGGGAAGTCTTAAAAACCAAGCTTTTAGGGGTCAGGCTAGATTATCCTTGGAGGCCCCTTTTCAGTTCGACATTTCAGCAATCTGTCATGGAAACCCCCACAAAAGGGCAACACTTTCCATTCATTCCCTTTCCCTTGATTCACAATCCAATTTCCATTCAGGTGGGAGGGAAAAGAAACCATGCAGGATATTCTTGGAAGTTGGGGGCGGTTTTGGATCACTCCTTGAAAGTTGGCATCCTGCTCATTGTCACTTTTGGGGGACCAGAATGGGAACAGTTTCATTCCTGAATGAATCAGGCTGCCCCTCCCACCCCATTCATACTTAATGAAAAAAAATTGATTTCTCTGGGAGCAGCGGAAGGCTCCTTAATGCCTTCAAGGTCCTTTGGTTGGCATTTGGCATTCACCCTGGTGATATTATATAGGGGTTCTGCATCTCCATCAGTACTTAAAGTTTGTTATGTTGGGAAAGTTTGCTCTAGATGCATCACCAGTGGGGTTCAGTGTACTTTCTGGCTGCAGGGTGAACTACAACTCCCTCTATGTTGAGTCAGTCCCCACAAACCCTTCCAGTATGTTGTGTTAGTCATGGATCCAGGTCAATATCGGTTGAGGTCACAGTTTCCCTGGTTGTGGGTGAACTACAACTCCCAGAAAGGAAGGTCACTTCCTCCCAAACCCCTCTAGTAATCAAATTTTGGCATATCAGGTCTGTGTGCCAAGTTTGGTCCAGATCCATCGGTGTTTGGGTTCACAGTACTCCATGGATGTAGGTGAACTACAACTCCCCCCAATCAAGGTGAATTTATCCCAAAGACCTCTAACTTTTTTGCTCATCATGGGGCCTCTGTGTGACAAGTTTGGGCCAATTCAATCTTTGGTGGAATTTAGAGTTCTCATTGATTGCAGGTGAACTATACATCCCAGTACCTACAACTCCAAAATGTCCAAGCCAATTCCACTCAAAACCCAGTAAAAGGCAAAGGTAAAGGTTTCCCCTGATGTTAAGTCCAGTCGTGACCGACTCTGGGGATTGGTGCTCATCTCCATTTCTAAGCCAGAGCTGGCATTGTCCATAGACACCTCCAAGGTCATGTGGCGGGCATGGGGTTGTTGTATGTCTTTCGGGCTGTGTGGCCATGTTCCAGAAGTATTCTCTCCTGATGTTTCGCCCACATCTATGGCAGGCATCCTCAGAGGTTGTGAGGTATGGAATATTAGATATGTGTTGTCTGTATTTACACCCCATGCAAATGTGAGTAGATCAATAGGCATTGCTCCTATTGACGGGAAGATAACGGCCCTCCATGCAGTCATGCCGGCCACATGACCTTGGAGGTGTCTACGGACAATGCTGGCTCTTCGGCTTAGAAATGGAGATGAGCACCAACCCCCCAGAGTCGGACACAACTGGACTTAATGTCAGGGGAATCTCTTTACCTTTACCATAGGGCAGTGTGGATTCGGACAACCCAGACAAGCATAAAAAGGTAAAGGTAAAGGTTTTCCCCTGACATTAAGTCCAGTCATGTCTGACTCTGGGGGTTGGCGCTCATCTCCATTTCTAAGCCAAAGAGCCGGCGTTGTCCGTAGACACCTCCAAGGTCATGTGGCCATTGGCATGACTGCATGGAGCACCGAAACCTTCCCGCTGGAGTGGTACCTATTGATCTACTCACATTTGCATGTTTTTGAACTGCTAGGTTGGCAGGAGCTGGGGCTAACAGCGGGCGCTCATTCTGCTCCCAGGATCTGAACCTGGGACCTTTCGGTCCGCAAGTTCAGCAGCTCAGCGCTTTAACACACTGTGCCACCAGGGGCCCACTCAAAACCCAATAGTATTCAAATTTGCGTACATCGGGTATACATGCCAAGTTTGGTCCAGATCCATCATTGTTTGAGTTCATCCGCCTCATGGGGTTGGACTAGATGACCTCTGGGTCTCTGTGGTTCTACGAAAACAAGCTGTCTTGGATGGAAAGGGTAGAGGCTGCCCACAAAGCGCAACACTAGATAAGCATTTGGAAACCCAATAAAGGAACTCACGGTTCAAGAACGGTTGGTGACGGGCCGGAGAGCACATGGGAGCAGGAAATATTCGGATGGGCCTCAAATTGGCAGATCCCCACTCGTCCAGAGTGATTGCCGTGACAGCAGTCCGTCATGCATCCTTCCAGGCCCATGGGACGCGGAGTTTAGTCTTACAGAGCAGCAGAGATAAAAATTCCTCGTTTTAATATTTCCTTGCAGCTGTTCTGACAGAGCCAGAAAAAAAAAAACCTCCTCAGTGAAAGTTTTGCAAAAAAATTATTAACTGTCCACGGAGCCAGATGTCTCGATGGAGACTCAGACTGAGCCCATTTCAAAGGAGGTTCTTTATTGTAAAGGCTATTGCAATAAGGCCTCGGCCTTCAGAAGCCTGTGCCCCTTCTACACTGCCAGATAAAATCCAGATTATCTGCTTTGAACTGGATTATATGGCAGTGTAGACTCATATAATCCAGTGCAAAGCAGATAATATGGATTGTATGGCAGTGTAGATCCAACCTATGATATTATATTGTAATACAGTAGAGTCTCACTTATCCAACATAAACGGGCCGGCAGAATGTTGGATAAGCGAATATATTGGATAATAAGGAGGCATTAAGGAAAAGCCTATTAAACATCAAATTAGGTTATGATTTTACAAATTAAGCACCAAAACATCATGTTATACAACAAATTTGACAGAAAAAGTAGTTTAATACACAGTAATGCAATGTAGTAATTACTGTATTTACGAATTTAGCACCAAAATATCACGATATATTGAAAACATTGACTACAAAAATGCGTTGGATAATCCAGAACGTTGGATAAGCGAGTCTTGGATAAGTGAGACTCTACTGTATTACTGTATTTTATATTGCATATTATATACAATATACTATATATATATATTGTACATAATATACAATATAAAATACAGTAATATATAATATATTGTATACACATAGCTCCCAAGATGCTATTCTATGCAGGCAGGGCGCTTTTAAAAGTGGTGCCAACCCGCATTGATCCCACCGTGCAGATGGGACTGGGATTGTAAGAGGAGAGCCAATAGCAGCGCGCTCCGTGGCCCCTCCAGACTGCGCAGGCGCAGTTGCGCAGCTTGCCTCCAGCTCGTCTCCCGCTTTCCCAAAACAAGCATGGCTTCCAGTGGAGCGGAGCTCAGGCGCCGAGGGAAGTGGGGGGCGGCGGGGGAAATCGGCGGGGGAGATGCTCCCGAAGCACAAAAGCCTTGCAGCCCTTCTATTCCTGACTTGCAGCCCGGAACTTTTTGGCTCACGCGCCTGGTGCTCTTGCGCAGCACCGCCTTCATTTACTGTGAGTCCTGGGATTTCAAGGGGGGGGGGGGGAGAAGGAGAGGAGTGGGCGGGGCCTAAGAAGCAAGCCACGCCCCCTCCAGGTTCCCCACTGTCCAGGTGCATCTCTGACCCCTTCTACACTGCCATATAATCCAGATTTACAAACCATATAATCTACATTATCTGCATTGAACTAGATTATATGAGTCTACACTGCCATATAATTCAGATTATCAAAGCCACACTGCCGTATAACCAGGATTATCTGCATTGAACTAGACTTTATGAGTCTGCACTGCCATATAATCCAGATTATCTGCATTGAACTAGACTATATGAGTCTACACCGCCATATAATCCAGATCTACAAACCACATAATCCATATTATCTACATTGAACTAGACTATATGAGTCTACACAGCCATATAATCCAGATTTACCAACCACATAATCCACATTATCTGTATATGAGTCTAAACCGCCATATAATCCAGATCTACAAACCACATAATCCACATTATCTGTATTGAACTGGACTATATGAGTCTAAACTGCCATATAATCCAGATCTACAAACCACATAATCCACATTATCTGCATTGAACTAGACTATATGAGTCTAAACTGCCATATAATCCAGATTTACAAACCACATAATCCACATTGTCTGCATTGAACTAGATATATGAGTCTAAACCGCCATATAATCCAGATCTACAAACCACATAATCCACATTATCTGTATTGAACTGGACTATATGAGTCTACACAGCCATATAATCCAGATCTACAAACCACATAATCCACATTGTCTGCATTGAACTAGATATATGAGTCTAAACCGCCATATAATGCAGATCTACAAACCACATAATCCACATTATCTGCATTGAACTAGATATATGAGTCTACACTGCCATATAATCCAGATCTACAAACCACATAATCCACATTGTCTGCATTGAACTAGACTATATGAGTCTAAACCGCCATATAATCCAGATTTACCAACCACATAATCCACATTGTCCGCATTGAACTAGATATATGAGTCTAAACCGCCATATAATCCAGATCTACAAACCACATAATCCACATTGTCTGCATTGAACTAGACTATATGAGTCTACACTGCCATATAATCCAGATCTACAAACCACATAATCCACATTGTCTACATTGAACTAGATATACGAGTCTAAACCGCCATATAATCCAGATCTACAAACCACATAATCCACATTGTCTGCATTGAACTAGACTATATCAGTCTACACTGCCTTATAATCCAGATCTACAAACCACATAATCCACATTGTCTGCATTGAAATAGATGTATGAGTCTAAACCGCCATATAATCCAGATCTACAAACCACATAATCCACATTGTCTGCATTGAACTAGATATATGAGTCTAAACCGCCATATAATCCAGATTTACAAACCACATAATCCATATTACCTGCGTTGAATTAGATTATGAGTCTACACAGAGCCGGCCCTAGGTATTTTTCAAGTGTAGGCAAACAGAATTTTGGCGCCCCCCCAAACCAATCACTGAAAAATAAAAGCGTTGGATAAGCGAAAATGTTGGATAATAAGGAAGTATAAAGAAAAAGCCTATAAAACATCAAATTACATTATTATTTTAAAAATTAAGCACCAAAACATCATGTTTTACAACAAATCAATAGAAAAAGCAGTTCAATACATGGTAATGTTATGTAGGAATTACTATATTTGCAAATTTAGCACTAAACATTGAACAGGGATATAGGGCAGTGTGGACTTAGATAACCCAGATAGCCCTCAGTATTAAAAAAAACCCCTCTAAAATCAGGACAATAAATGAAGAACAACACTCTGAAAACAGAAGAAATCCAGACAGTAAACAATCAGGGACAGCTAACTCCTCCCAAAAAAAGATTCTCCCAGGCAAGAAGAAGCCAGGCCTTGAAGCCACAGGGCCATTAAATGCTAATCAAGGTGATTAATTACAACATTCACACCTGCTTCAAAGAAAAGTTCTTTCTCCCACCCTGGACCTTCTACAGATATATAAACCCCACATACCTAGCTTCCAAGTTCCTACAGACCTCACAATCTCTGAAGGCCCCAAAGGTGGGCTTGTGTGGTGCGAAGGTGGGTCTGCGCTGGCCGGAAGGCCCAAAAGAGAAGGAGGTGGAGAGTGGTGCCCTCCTCCCAGGACGATGGTGCCCCCGGGACGATGGTGCCACAGGCAAATGCCTATTTCGCCTTATGGTTGGACCGCCTCTGAGTCTACACCGCCATATGACCCAGGTTATCAAAGCCACCCAGCCATATAACCCAGATTATCTGCTTTGAACTGGATTATATGAGTCCACACCGCCATATAATCCAGATTTACAAAGCACATAATCCACATTATCTACTTTGAACTAGACTATTATCAAAGCAGATAATCCAGACCATCTGAGTGATATGGCAGTGTAGACTCATATAACCCAGTTCAAAGCAGATAATCTAGATTTATCTGCTTTGAACTAGATTGTCTGAGTCCACACTGCCATATAATCCAGTTCAAAGCAGATCATTGGGGTCTTGTATGGGCCTGGGGCTCAAGCAATTGCAATGCTCAAACAACCAGCAAAAAATCCAAGGAAATAATTCCTTTTAATAAAAATAATTAATACCTGACCTGTTTTCCACTTTTGTAGGGATTAAACCTCTCTGGAGGTTTGTGCACAGAGTCATAGAATCATAGAATCGTAGCGTTGGAAGAGACCTCACGGGCCATCCAGTCCAACCCCCCGCTAAGAAGCAGGAAATCACGTTCAAAGCACCCCTAACAGATGGCCATCCAGCCTCTGCTCAAAAGCCTCCAAAGAAGGAGCCTCCACCACAGTCCGGGGCAGAGAGTTCCACTGCTGAACAGCTCTCACAGTGAGGAAGTTCTTCCTGATGTTCAGGCTAGATGGCCATCTGTGAGGGGTGCTTTGACTGTGCCTTCCGTCCTGTCTGAAGGGGGTTGGAGTTTCAATGTGCTCACATGTGTGTGTGTGTGTGTGTATGTATAATCAATGTATAAATAATCATAAAATACAAAAACCCTGATAAAGCACATTAAAATTATATATATATACAGTAGAGTTTCATTTATCCAAGCTAAACGGGCCAGCAGAAGCTTGAATAAGCGAATAACTTGGATAATAAGGAGGGATTAAGGAAAAGCCTATTAAACATCAAATTAGGTTATGATTTTACAAATTAAGCACCAAAACATCATGTTATACAACAAATTTGACAGAAAAGGTAGTTCACTACGCAGTAATGTTATGTTGTAATTACTGTACGAATTTAGCACCAAAATATCACAATGTATTGAAAACATTGACTACAAAAATGGCTTGGATAATCCAGAGGCTTGGATAAGCGAGTGTTGAATAAGTGAGACTCTACTGTATATATATATGTGTGTGTGTGTATATATATAAATAATTTTAATGTGTTTTATCAGGGTTTTTGTATTTTATGATGTCTGATTTTATTTTTATTCCTTTTTCATTGTTAGTCTTTTTTAATATAATTTTTATTGAATTTTCCAACAACACATTACAAAAAAAATTATATACATATATATAGATTAAAAAACAACAACATACACACACACACATGTAACATGTTTTGTACTTCCATTCGTCCCTTATGAGAATCTAATTAAATTATATTATGTTTTGTCTTGTCCTGGTAGAACCTATGTTTTCTAATTACTTTAACAATTTCCAAAAAAAAGTTAAGTGATATTAGTTGCCATATAATCTCTAAATAAATTCCAGTCAGTCTTATTTGTTGGGTGTACTCTATAGGATCTTAACAGAAATGTTAATTCGTCCATGTCTCTAATGTCATCAACTTTTCCTAGCCATTCATCTTTAGTTGGAACGTCTTGTAATTTCCAATATTTCGCAAAAATAATCCTTGCTGCCGTGGTGATGTATATAAAAATTTTGTCTTCATTTGAGTTGAAATTTGTTTCCGAATCTGTCAGACCTAATAAATAATATTCTGGTTTCAATGGGAATTTTTTCTTTAATATTTTTTGGGATTCTGAGTGTATCATTTTCCAATATTTCCCTGTTTCAGAACATGACCACCAGGTGTGGAAGTATGATCCAATATGAGTCTTACATTTCCAGCAAGTGTTTTGCGTTTCTTTGTACATTTCCCCTAATTTTTTCGGTGTTATATACCACCTATGAAATGATTTTAACCAATTCTCCTTTAAATCCCATGCGTAGGTATACTTTAATTTCTTTTCCCATAAGACTTCCCACTCCTCCAGACTTATTGATCTGCCAATGTTTTTGGCCCATTGTAGCATGCAATTTTTGACTTCTTCTGTTGCATTCAACCAATCTAATAATCTATCATATATCTTAGTTATTTCTTTCTTATCATTTTGGAGGATCTTATCCCAAAAATTTTCATTTGTAGTGAAGCCAATTTCGTTATCCACCGAATATTTTTGTTTTATTTGGGCGTATTGAAGCCAAGTCAAATTTGTTAGTCTTGTTCTGTTAGTTGTCGTTCTGTTATTAAGTTACAGTTAGGTTGTTTATATTGTCTAATGTTAGTCGTCGTTCCGTTATTAAGTTATAGTTAGGTTGTTTATATTGTCTAATGTGCTTTGCCTTGATGTGAACTGTTTTGTATCATTTCCTTTGGGCATTGAATTGTTGCCCTATGTTTGGAAATCGCCCTTGGGGGGGAATAGGACGGTCTATAAATAAAGTTTGTTGTTGTTGTTATGATTGGACTGGATGCCCTCTGGGGGTCCCTCCCGGACGAAACCTGCCTCCTCCACTCTCCCGTTCTTCCCCCATAGGCGTGGCCTTTCTGGTGGCCTACCACCAAAACAAGGCCCTCATTGGCGACAGAGGCCTCCTGCCTTGCAAGCTCTACTTGGAGGACGTCAAGCGCTACGCCAAGGGCAAGGTCAACCTGGACGCCTTGAGTTACGCCCCGACCGTCTTCTGGTTCTTAGACTGGTCAAACATGGACGCTGCCCTGGATGGCGTGGCTTTGGGCGGCTTGGCCCTTTCGGCTTTCGTCTTGATCACCGCTTGCGCCAACATGGTCCTCATGGCCACCCTGTGGACACTCTACCTCTCGCTGGTCAACGTGGGGCAGATCTGGTAAGCAGCCGAGTTCCCAATGCTAGAGATGGTCATCTCTTTTAGGATTTTAGGTTTTTTAGCCCAAACTTTCGAAGAACGGCCCAAGTTGTGGATGTCATGATTCACTGATAGATGTATAGCATCTTCAGCCCTCCAGTCGTTTTGGACTTCAACTCACACAATTCCTAACAGCAATGATAAATGCACCCTTAAATAATGACATTAATAGAATACTACTACGAAGTGTGTTAAAGCGCTGAGCTGCTGAACTTGCAGACCGAAAGGTCCCAGGTTCAAACCCCGGGAGCGGCGTGAGTGGCCGCTGTTAGCTCCAGCTCCTGCTAACCTAGCAGTTCAAAAACATGCAAATGTGAGTAGATCAATAGGTACTGCTCCGATGGGAACATAACCGCACTCCATGCAGTCATGCCAATGGCCACATGGCCTTGGAGGTGTTTACGGACAACGCTGGCTCTTCGGCTTAGAAATGGAGATGAGCACCAACCCCCAGAGTCAGACATGGCTGGACTTAACATCAGGGGAAAACTTTACCTTTTTTATTACTAATAATAATAAAACTTTATTTATACCCTGCCACCATCTCCCCGCGGGGACTCGGGGCAGCTTACATGGGGCAGAGGCCCAAACAACATAAGGACAAAATAAAGCAGCATAATACAAATCACAATATAAAATAGATGAAACAGTAATACAATATATCAATTAAAACAACAATACAAGGATAAAAAATTGCATTTAAAACACATAAATGGTAAGACCGTAATAAATACAGAATAGATTATTAAAAACCCTCTGGGGCTGATTAATTAATGACTGTCTCATACTAGCATAAAGTGCTGAGCTGCTGAACTTGCTAACCAAAAGGTCGCAGGGGAGTGGAGTGAGCGCCCGCTGTTAGCCCCGGATTCTGCCAACCTAGCATTTCGAAAACATGCAAATGTGAGTAGATCAATAGGTACTGCTCCGGCAGGAAGGTAACGGCGCTCCATGTAGTCATGCTGGCCACATGACCTTGGAGATGTCTATGGAAAACGCCGGCTCTGCGACTTAGAAATGGAGATGAGCACCAACCCCCAGAGTTGAATACTGTCTTCTTGCATGGCAGGTATAGGGTTGGACTAGATGACCTTTGGGCACCTCTTCCAACTCTAGGACTCTATGAAAAAGGAGTGGCCCTAATTCAGATCTGGCTGCCTGCAGTGGGATCTCTCCTGTGCCCCATTTCTGAGCCAAACGTGCCCCAATGGAAAACCAAAGGGAGCATCATCCACACAGTTTCCCTGCCAATTTATTCTTTTTAAGTCCCTTCTTTTAATTTTTGAAGCCGTTTATCTATTTGTTTTGGGCCGGCGACTGCAGATGCCAGGCGCTGCAGACTCTTTTCAACTCGGGTCCAACTGGCGGGACGTCGGCGTGGAAAGGAAGTTTGAGCCGAGGAATTGTCCCTTCATTCTTTTTTTCTGGCTAAAAATCTATCTACTTTTTTTGCAGACCGAAACAAGGAAAGGCCTTTTGGGGTGACTGTCCTTGAAGTAAATAAATTCTTCCATTTTGGATAGATTGAGCAGGGCATCTTAAGGTCTAGCATTATGGCATATGGAGATTCAAGAATAATCACCTGGAACGTGCTTAATTTCCTTAAAACCTTTGGTCCGCTCTGTTATTGGGAGTATATTTTAGGATTGATTGATTTTACCATGGTATTGTTATATATTGATGATGAGAATTATGTTTTCCTTTGATATTTATATATCTGTATTTATTGCACCGTATTTATTGTTACAATACGAGTGCTTTGTAAGCCGCCCCAAGTTGCTTTCGGGAGATGCTGGTGGGGCAGAAATAAATTTTATTATTATTATTATTATTATTATTATTATTATTATTATTATTATTATTATTATTATGTTTTCCTTTGCTATTTATGTGTATTTATTGCACCGTATGTATTGTTATGTTATGAGTGCTTTGCAAGCTGCCCTGAGTCCCTTTTGGGAGATGGTGGCGGGGCAGAAATAATAATAATAATAATAATAATAATAATAATAATAATAATAATTATTATTATTATTATTATTATATTTTCCTTTGATATTTATGTATCTGTAATAATTGTACCGTATGTATTGTTACATTACGAGTGCTTTGTCAGCCGCCCCAAATCCCTTTTGGGAGATGGTGGTGGGTTAGAAATAATTTTTTTTTATTATTATTATTATTATTATTATTATTATTATTATTATGTTTTCCTATGATATTTATGTATCTGTATTTATTGCAACATATGTATTTTTACATTAAGAGTGCTTTGTAATCCGCCCAGGGTTGCTTTTGGGGGATGGTGGCAGGGCAGAAATAAATATTATTATTATTATTATTATTATTATTATTATTATTATTATTATTATTATTATTATTAAGTAGTGTCAGCTCTGATGAGGATTTGGATGGGAGACAGCCTGGGTTCTATAGGCTTCGTTTTGGAGGAAAGAACTGGCAAAACTACATTATAAAATTCAGTGGGTTGCCATAAGTCAGCAGAAGGCATGTTCACGTAAAACCCAAACATTTCCACAGTACTACAGTAGAGTCTCACTTATCCAACACTCACTTATCCAGCGTTCTGGATTATCCAACACATTTTTGTAGTCAATGTTTTCAATAAATCGTGATATTTTGGTGCTAAATTCATAAATACAGTAATTACTACATAGCATTATTTCGTATTGAATTACTTTTTCTGTCAAATTTGTTGTATAACATGATGTTTTGGTGCTTAATTTGTAAAATCATAACCTAATTTGATGTTTAATAGGCTTTTCCTTAATCCCTCCTTATTATCCAATATATTTGCTTATCCAACGTTCTGCCGGCCCGTTTATGTTGGATAAGTGAGACTCTACTGTACTTTAAAATCAGCAACATCTATGAACCGGAATCAGTGCAGAACCTAATGGTGCAATGGGTTAAACCCTTGTGCTGGCTGGACTGCTGACCTAAAGGTTGGATTGCTGACTTGAAGGTTGGTGGTTCGAATCCGTGAGATGGGGTGAGCTCCCGTCTGTCAGCTCCAGCTTGCAGGGTAACACATCCAAGCGTCCCCTGGGTAATGTCTGTGTAGACAGCCAAGTCTCTCACACCAGAAGCAACTTGCAGTATGCTCTTAAGCTGCTTCTGATACGATAAAAAATAAAAAATAAATGCATATTAACTTCCGATCCCTTATTCTTTTGCAGGTATTCCTTTGGTAAGTGAGCCTAGCTCAGAACATTTACCGCTGTTAATTGGTTTTAAAAATATTCCGGGCCCTTGTTGGGTAGGTAATTTTTTTCCCATTTCTCCCTCCTTTCCCTAATTTTATTTGAAAGTTATACAAGTTCAAGGGATGTGGTTTCTGGCGAATCCAGAGTTCGTTGAACTGTTTGAGGATACCTGGATAGATTTCCCCTTTTTTATTATAGAAGCCTCTAAGGCGCTGTTTGCCCAAATAGCGAGGGTTTTGAAATAAGAGCCGGCCCAAGGATTTCTCAGTGTTTTAATAGAAGCGAAAGCCATCCTTCCTGCAAAGGGACAGGAAACGCGCAGCATGCAAGGAAGGGGGAAAAAAAGGACAGAAATCCCTGCAAGGAACCGTTCATCCCATTCTTTTGAAGTCGATGCTACCGATGGCTAAAATGGGATGTATTTAATGCCTTTCAACCAACAACAACAAACAGAGGACAACACAATGTCACTGTTCTGCTGTTGGAAGGAAAATATTGTGGCTTTCCTGCATTCCTTGCAAAATAATAATAATAATAATAACAACAACAACAACAACAACTGCAAAAGGCCACCCTGCTGGGATCTGCACGCATCATCCGAAAATACATCACACAGTCCTAGACACTTGGGAAGTGTTTGACTTGTGGTTTTGTGATATGAAATCCAGCATGTCTATCTTGTTTGCTGTGTCATAATAAAATAATAATAAAAATAATGAGAAGAAGGTGATTTTCTGGCCTTATATGGATCTGAACTTCATTATTATCACTATTATTATTATTATTATCATTATTATCAATATTATCATATTATCATATTATCATCATCATTTTAATTGTTATTATTATAATTATTAATGTGTTGTCGAAGGCTTTCATGGCCAGAATTACTGGATTGCTGTGAGTTTTCCATGCTGTATGGCCATGTTCCAGCAGCATTCTCTCCTGATGTTTTGCCCACATCTGTGGCAGGCATCCTCAGAGGTTGTGAGGTCTGTTGGAAACTAGCCAAGTGGGGTTTATATATCCGTGGAATAATGTCCAGGGTGGGAGAAAGAAAGAACTTGTCTGTTTGAGGCAAGTGTCAATGTTTCGATTGACCACCTTGATTAACATTGAATAGCCTTTCAGCTTCAGGGTCTGGTTACTTACTGCCTGGAGGAATGCTTTGTTGGGAGGTGTCAGCTGGCCCTGATTGATTCATGTCCTGGACCACCTCAGGAGCATCCACCCAAACATCCAATTCACCATGAAAAAAGAAAACAAGATAATAATAATAATAATAATAATAATAATAATAATAATAATAAATGTTATTTGGGTGAGAAGGGTGGGATACAAATGTTGGAAATAAATACATAAACATACATCACACAGTTCTAAACACTTGGGAAGTGTTCGACTTGTGATACAAAATCAATAATAATAATAATAATAATAATAATAATAATAATAATAATAATAAAATATACATCACACAGTCCTAAACACTTGGGAAGTGTTCGACTTGTGATTTTGTGATACGAAATCCAGAATATAGATCTCGTTTGCTGTGTCATACTATGTCTTTGTGTCAATAAAATAATAATAATGATTATGATTATAATAATAATAAATCTTTATATCCTGCTTTTCTCCCGCACGAGACTCAAAGCATCTTACAACATATTGGAGTCATGTAAACAACAATCCAAGTACATCTGTAATAAGTATAAAACATCATATAATAAACAGTTTAAAAACAGTAATGATATACATTCACATTCTTATGGCATCATGTCAGATCATATGCCATTTCTAGATGTCCTAGATGTGGACAATTTCAACAAAAAGGAGTAAAGGCTTTCAGTGAATAAATGGCAAAGACGACATGGACTGATTTTGGCTATAGCATGAGGCTTCTTGGATGAATGGATCTAACCTTTGGTTAAATCTTTTATATTTCATATTTTTACTAGCTTTGCCTGGCCATACGTTGCTGTGGCTTATGGGAATCCTTTGTTGGCCTGGGGGAATAGCAGTGAATAACCTTGCAGTCTCAAAGCCTGGTCGTTTTCTGGATTAGCTGGAGCTTTTTGTTGTTCGAACGTAGAGGCATGGATGAGGGGTTGTGTTGCCAAGTTTAGCGTTTCTGTGATGTGTAGTTTTGTTGTTTTGTCTTAGGCCGAAATTTCATTGCTCTTTTATATATATAGATATTGTATTTATAATTTTTAACTGTTTTATATACTGTGTGTTTTAGCTGTGTATAGGCATCAAATTGTTGCCGTTATTGTACGCCGCCCTGAGACCCTTCCGGTAAAAAGGTTGGGATATAAATATTGGAAATAAATCATGAAAATAAACAAAATCTGGCTACCAGTAGTAAAAAAACCCCCTAAAATCAGGACAGTAAATAAAGAACAATACAGTAGAGTCTCACTTATCCAAGCCTCGCTTATCCAACGTTCTGGATTATCCAACGCTTTTTTGTAGTCAATGTTTTCAATACATTGTGATATTTTGGTGCTAAATTTGTAAATACAGTAATTACTACATAGCATTACTGTGTATTAAACTACTTTTTCTGTCAAATCTGTTGTATAACATGATGTTTTGGTACTTAATTTGTAAAATCATAACCTAATTTGATGTTTAATAGGCTTTTCCTTAATCCCTCCTTATTATCCAACATATTCACTTATCCAACATTCTGCCAGCCCGTTTATGTTGGATAAGTGAGACTCTACTGTACTTAGAAAGCAAAGGAATTAAACAGTCTGGGCCAGCTAACACATTCAAGACACAATCAAAGCACTCCTGACAGATGGCCACACGCTCTGCATAAAGCTGTGCCAATGATGCAGGCATTGTAACGTAAAAACCTTTTTTGCCCGTTGGGTTGAGATTTCTTAGCCATGGTGTCGACACCACTGGGCGAGAGCATCCATCCTTCTTCCTTTAATGTGCCCCATCTTCCTCCTTCCTTGGAGACCCTCCTCAAGCCCAGAGGTGGGACGTCACAAGGAGCACCTGGAAGGGCTCTTTGTGCAGCTGTTTGCAGCCTCTGGCTCTTTCCGGCCTGGCTGGGCGGGTGTCATGGGAACGTTTTCCACCCCGAGGGAACCCTTGCTCCGGCTATTCCTTCGTGGTTTTCTGAGCCGAGGCTGGTGGTTTTGCATTTCCGGATGAGATTTCTCACGGTGCATCTATTCCAGGCCTGCAACTCCCGGCACTGAGCCATGGCCATAAAAGTGGCGTCAAACCGCATTCATTCTACAGTGCGGATGCACCCGCCACTTTATGCTCAAGTTGCTGATCATTCCTTGCTCCTTTCCCTTCCGTGGAAGCCTTTCCTTCCTCGCTTTGCCTTATTAAATCTATTTTTCAAGCTGATGGAGTCGGGTGTCCATGTGGCCCCTGGACGGAAGGACAGCCGCTGCGCATTAACTCTCTCCCCGGCCACCTTTTGCCCTCTTGGCTCTTAAATTCATGCTCTAAAAACAGCTTAATGAGGGGTTTACTGGCCCAATTGGAAGTTTTTATTAAAACCTATTAAGGTGCCGGAGTAGCCCGCATGAAGGAAACAATTAGCCCCGAGTGACTCCAACAAAACTGTTTCCAGATTTGCCTAAAACTCTAAGACGTTGCCGTTTATTTGCACCAGGTTCCTATCTATCCCCTGGCTGCATTTGCCTGAGGATGGATCTGCACTGCAGACTTAATGCAGTTCGATACTGCTTTAAATACCCAGAACAAACTGTGGCATGTGCTTGGTGGTATGGGGATACCAAGTCACCTTGTCTGTCTCCTGAGAAATCTGTATAAAGATTTCTTTATACACAGTAAGAACAGACCACGGAACAACAGACGGGTTCAAGATTGGGAAAGGAGTGCGGACATCAGGGCTGCATCCTCTCACCCTCCCTATTCAACTTGTACACAGAACACATCATGCGACGTGCGGGGATTGAGGAATCCAAGGCTGGAGTTAACATTGCTGGAAGAAACATGAACAACCTTAGGTATGCAGATGATAACACTCTGATGGCCGAAAGTGAGGAAGAGCTGAGGAGCCTTATCACCAAGGGGAAAGAAAGAAGAAAGTGCAAAAGCCGGGCTGCAGTTAAACATCACGAAAACCAAAATCATGGCAACCAGACCGATTGACAACTGGCAAATAGAAGGAGAAAATGTGGAGGCAGTGACAGACTTTATATTTTTAGGTGCAAAGATCACTGCAGATGCAGACTGCAGCCAGGAAATCAGAAGACGTCTACTTCGTGGGAGGAGAGCAATGGCCAACCTCGATAAAATGCTGAAAAGCAGAGACATCACACCGGCCACGAAGGTCCACATAGTGAAAGCAATGGTATTCCCCATAGTAACCCATGGATGCAAGAGCTGGACCATAAGGAAGGCTGAGCGAAAGAAGATAAACGGTTTTGAACTTTGGTGCTGGAGGAAAATCCTGAGCGTGCCTTGGACCTTGGCAAGAAGATCCAACCAGTCCATCCTCCAGGAAATAATGCCCAATGGCTGCTCACTGGAGGGAAGGATATTGGAGGCAAAGTTGAAGTATTTTGGCCACATCATGAGGAGACAGGAAAGCTTGGAGAAGATCATGATGCTGGGGAAAATGGAAGGAAAAAGGAAGAGAGGCCGACCAAGGGCGAGATGGATGAACGGTATCCTTGAAGGGACTGGCTCGACCTTGAAGGAACTGGGGACAGTGACAGCCGACAGGGAGTTCTGGCGTGGACTGGTCCATGAGGTCACGAAGAGTCGAAAATAACTGAACGAGTGAGACGACGACGACTGCTTTAAATTCCATGAGAGGCCCTCTCACAAATCCCGCAACAACAAGCCAGGGATGAGATTGCAGCACTGCCTAGTTTGGAAGAAGTCAGCAATGCCATCAGCCAACAAAAAAACAATAAAGCTAGCGGATCTGATGGGATTCCTGCTGAAATCTTCAAAGAGGGTGAACCTGAACTGATACAACAACACCAGTTCATTGAAAAGGAATGGAATCCTGAGAATTGTGGTTTGGCGAGTCAGGGCAGTTCAAGCGGTGCCGAACTGTGTTAATTCTACAGTATAAATGCCCCTTTAGTTCTTTGTACAATGATGCTAAAGCAGGCATGGGCAAACTTTGGCCCTCCAGGTGTTTTGGACTTCAACTCCCACAATTCCTAACAGCCGGTAGGCTGTTAGGAAGTGTGGGAGTTGGAGTCCAAAACACCTGGAGGGCCAAAGTTTTCCCATGCCTGTAAAGCCTTTTCTCCCCTATCTAACCATTGCTTTTTCTTGCCTCCGTTTGCAATTCTTCTTTTTTTGGTGCTTTGCCTTCTTTTAGACGATTAGCATAATTGCTGCAATCAGATCCTCTGCTTCTTCAGTAATCGTTTTAATGGTAGGTTTCGCTCCCAATGTGTGTATTCTTTTTTTTTCCTGTTCCTGTGATAGTTGGATTTTGGGAAATTTGTCTGACTCCATCAATTCTGCAGTGTAGATGCACCCCAGAAGTCAAGCGTCTGGGTACAAATTATCATCATTATCATCCTTAACACTTAACATTTGAAGACCTCCAAGGGATGGAGAGTCCATCACCTCTGAAGGCGCATCCACACTGTTGAATTAATGCACTTTGGCAACACTTTGACTGCCATGACTCAATGCTATAGACATCCTGGGAACTGTAGTTCAGAGAGGCATCCCCATTCTTTGGCAGGGAAGGCTTAAAAACTTAGTATAATTACAACTCCCTTGGAAAACTTTCTCAAAAAGCTGCATTTTGGAATCCTTTGCAAGAAGAAAGGCAGAGTATTGGGGATAATAATAATAATGATGATGATGATGATCAAGGCAGCATGTATTAATTTTATAGTGGGCAGAGTATTGGGGATAATAATAATAATAATAATCAAGGTGACATGTATTAATTTTACAGTGGACAGAGTATTGGGGATAATAATCATCATCATGGCAGCATGTATTAATTTTATAGTGGGCAGAGTATTGGGGATAATAATAATAATAATAATAATAATAATAATAATAATAATAAAGGCAGCATGTATTAATTTATAGTGGGCAGAGTATTGGGAATAATAATAATAATAATAATAATAATAATAATAATAATAATAATAATAATGGCAGTGTGTATTAATTTTATAGTGGGCAGAGTATTGGGATGATGATGATGATGATGATGATGATGATCAAGGCAACATGTATTCATTTTATAGTGGGCAGAGTATTGGGGATAATGATGATGATGATGATGGTCAAGGCAACATGTATTAATTTTATAGTGAGCAGAGTATTGGGGATAATGATGATGATGATGATGATGATGATGATGATGATCAAGGCAGTATGTATTAATTTTATAGTGGGCAGAGTATTGGGGATGATGATGATGATGATGATGATGATGATGATCAAGGCAACATGTATTAATTTTATAGTGGGCAGAGTATTGGGGATAATAATAATGATGATGATGATGATGGTCAAGGCAACATGTATTAATTTTATTGTGGGCAGAGTATTGGGGATAATAATAATAATGATGATGATGATGGTCAAGGCAACATGTATTAATTTTATAATGTAAATGCACCCTTGGCCCAGTGCATCACATAACAACCCTGCGAGGTAAGAATGACCGAGGGCTTGAAACTAGATCTCTAAAGTCCCAACCCAAACCCTTCACCCTACACTCCATTGGTTTTGAAAACTCTTATTTTAAAGGCGGTGGGTAGAATCACACAATCATAGAATTGGAAGAGACCCCCAAAGGCCACTTAGTCCAGCCCCCTTCTGCTATGCAAAAAAAGATACAACCAAAGCACCCCTGACAGATGGCCATCCAGACTCTGGGATGGGAAACATACCCTTTGCTACATTTAAACATACTCATTTTCTTTCCCCCCAAAAGCAAGCGGTGCCTATCCAATATCCCCCCCCCATTGACCTTAAGCCCAGAAATGATAATTTATTGTTGCGTTCACTCCTCCATATGTTCAGTATTGATGCTGAGGAGCTTCGGTTGCTAGGACTCATTTCCGCCGAAGGGAAGCAAGGCTGTATTTGTTTAAAAGCAGCAGCAAAGCTATTTGAGGTCATTATTTTGGGAAGGGGTGTCTTTTTACCCCCTTAACACCTGTATGGCTTGGAGCCATGGGAGACGTGGGTCGCCACCAAAAGCCAAATTTTGCATTTCCCCCTTTTTCTGGCGGAGAAATATATGCAGCCCAAAGCCAAAGCTGGCTAATGGGTATTGGAACCTTTAGTTCAAACCTAAAGCTGGATAGTGGATAATGGGACCTTCAATCCAAACACAAAGCTGACTAGTGGATAATGGGACCTTTAGTCGTACCCAAATCTGACTAATAGATAATGGGACCTTCAGTCCAAACCCAAAGCTGACTAATAAATAATGGGACCTTCAGTCCAAACCCAATCTTGGCTAGTGGATAATGGGACCTTCAGTCCAAACCTAAAGCTGACTAATAAATAACGGGGCCTTTAGTCCAAACCCAAAGCTGACTAATAAATAATGGGACCTTCAGTCCAAACCCAGTGCTGTCTAGTGGATAATGGGACCTTCAGTCCAAACCCAAAGCTGACTAATAAATAATGGGACCTTCAGTCCAAACCCAGTGCTTTCTAGTGGATAATGGGACCTTCAGTCCAAACCCAAAGCTGACTAATAGATAATGGGACCTTCAGTCCAAACCCAAAGCTGTCTAGTGAATAATGGGACTTTTAGTCCAAACCAAAGCTGGCTAGTGAGCATTGGAGCTGTAATCCAGAACAAAGCTGGCCAGCGGATGATGGGAGCTTTAGTCCAAACCCAGAGTTGGCTAGTGGATAATGGGAGCTTTAGTCCAAATCCAAAGCTGGCTAGTGGATAATGGAAACTCTTGTCAAAAACCTAGGCCTGGCTAGTGGATGTTGGGGCCTCTAGCCAACTTTTTTGGACTTCGACGATTCTCATTTGCAGAAATATTTCCGTCCATCTGTTCCGAACCCTCCTGCTGTTAAGCTTCACCGAATGACCCGAGTTCTAGCATTATAAAAGGGGGAGAAAAGTTACTCTTTATCTGCTCTGTTCCACCCCGTGCCGTTTGTAATTCATGGCATTTTAATGTTTAGCGATGCAGCTGTTCAAGCAAAGTTGTGTGGACTTGGAAACCGTCTTTGCAGCTGTGCCTGTGTGGGCCCAGATGCTCTCGGGAGAGGAGTGCAATGGGCTTTCTGCACACGCTCAGAGGCTTCCTATCTGTTTGGAGCCGAATTGCATTAATTCCACAATGCTGGTGCTATGTTTTCAATGTCTCTCAACCCTTTTGCATGAGTCCAAATTTCCAATCACAGCAACCTTCAACAACACTATTCTTCTTATTATTATTCTCCTGCTTTTCTCCCTTAATCAAGAGCCAAAATATTATTATTATTACCCACTTTTCTCCCTTAAAGTAGCCTGAGTGCATCATCATCATCATTACTATTACTATTATTATTATTCTCCTGCTTTTCTCCCTTAATCAAGACCCAAATATATTATTATTATTATTACCCACTTTTCTCTCTTAAAGTGGCCTGAGTGCATCATTATTATTATTATTATTATTATTATTATTATTATTATTATCCTGCTTTTCTCCCTTAATCAAGGCCCAAAGTATTATTATTATTACCCACTTTTCTCTCTTAAAGCAGCCTCAATGCGTTATTATTATTATTATTATTATTATTATTATTATTATTATTATTATTATTATATTAAAGGGGCCTGAGTGTATTATTATTATTATTATTATTATTATTATTATTATTATTATTATTATATTAAAGGGGCCTGAGTGCGTTATTATTATTATTATTGTTATTATTATTATATTAAAGGGGCCTGAGTGCATTATTATTATTATTATTATATTAAAGGGGCCTGAGTGCGTTGTTATTATTATTATTATTATTATTATTATTATTATTATTATTATATTAAAGGGGCCTGAGTGCATTATTATTATTATTAGTTTAAAGGGGCCTGAGTGTATTATTATTATTATTATTATTATTATAATAAAGAGGTCTTAGTGCATTATTATTATTATTATTATTATTATTATTATTATTATATTCATTTATACCCCGCTTTTCTATCTTAGTCGAGACCTAAAAGGGTTTGCCAACCCCTTGTTCGCCACAGACCTTTCTTGCAGCCAAACTTCAGAAAAAGGGGTCGCTCTCTGCCGTATCGATCAAAATCACTCCGGAAAGCCATTAAACCGAGTGCGCCTCCATCTCGCAGAATGACAGCCACCTACGGATCTGCAAAACAGGACACCCATTAACTTTAAACATCCCCCCAAAAAGAAAAGAAAAATCTTCCCCACTGAATCTTTCTCCCTGTCACTTGCAGCTTTGCTCCAAAAAAGAGGTTGAGAAAGATTAATTTATTGCTGCATTAGCTCTGCGATCTCTTCCCTGTCACCTAAGTAGTTTCTAATGACTACCCTGGAGAGTAATTGGGAGCTTTTAAAAGTTTTGTGCTCAATTCTTCCTCTTTCCCCTTGTGCCATATATACTTTCAAGACCATAAAGTTACTGATAATTCCTTTTCAAAAAATTATTTGAACATCAGATGCTTCCGAGAAAGAGAGCTGGTGGCTTTTGCAACAACCTGGTCTTAGGGTGCATCTATACTGTAGGGTTCATGCAGTTTGATACCACTTTAGCTGCCTTGGTTAATTGCAACGGGATCCTGGGAGTGGTAGTTTGGCAAGGTCTTTCACCTTCTCTGCCTCCCTTCCATGCTTTTTTCCCCTTGTTGAACGGTGGAACTCCCTGCTGCATGATCCTAGGATGCTGCAAGAATGAACCATAGCACTTAAATCAGAGGGAATTCAAAGCCCTGCTCCAAACTACAAATCCCAGGATTCTGAAGGATAGGATCATATAAAATAAAGTCACAGAACGTTCTAAATCTTGCCCCAAACTATAAATCCCAGCAGCCTAAAGGGTGGAGCCCTAGCAGTTACAGCAAGATTGCAACGTGTGCTAAGTCCCTTCCCAAACTACAAATCCCAGGATTCTTAAGGATGGGACCATATAAAAAGAAGTCACAGTACATTCTAAATCTTGCCCCAAACTATAAATCCCAGCCGCTTGACAGGTGGATCCATAGCAGTTACAGCGAGATTGCAAAGTGTGCTAAGTCCCTTCCCAAACTACAAATCCCAGGATTCTGAAGGATGGGACCATATAAAAAGAAGTCACAGTACATTCTAAATCTTGCCCCAAACTATAAATCCCAGCCGCCTGACAGGTAGATCCACAGCAGTTACAGCGAGATTGCAAAGTGTGCTCAGTCCCTTCCCAAACTACAAATTGTAGGATTTTACAGGATGGAGCAAAAGCTAAAGTGAATTGCAAGAAATTCTAAGTTTCTCTCCAAACTATAGATCCCAGGAGCCAGCAGCAAAGAACTGTAGCAGTTACAGTGAGATTGCAAAGTGTGTTAAGTCCCTTCCCAAACTACAAATCCGACGATCTTGCAGGATTGAGCGAAGGTTGAAGTGATCCTGCAAGGAATTCTAGGTTCCTCTCCAAACTATAGATCCCAGGACTCCGCAGGAAGGAACTGTAGCCGTTAAAGAGATAGCAAAATATGCTCCATCCCTTCCCAAACTACAGATCTCCAGGCTCAGTGTGGAACTATAACAGTTAAAGTGTAATTGTAGCAAATGCAAAGTCCCTCCCCATACTGCAGATCCCAGTACTCTGCAGGATGGAGTTAGCCTTTCAAATTAGGTATTGTTTCTCCCACCCTGGACCACTCCACAGATATATAAACCCCACTTGCCTAGTTTCCAACAGACCTCACAACCTCTGAGGATGCCTGCCATAGATGTGGGCAAAACATCAGGAGAGAATGCTTCTGGAACATGACAAGACAGCCCGGAAAGCTCACAGCAACCCATTACTATTATGGTTGTTATTATTTTATTATAACACAGCAAACCAGATTGATATGCTGGATTTCATATCACAAAATCACAAGTTGAACACTTCCCAAGTGTCTAGGACTGTGTGATGTATTTTCGGATGATGCGCGCAGATCCCAGTAGGGTGGCCTTTTGCAGTTGGCAGATCGTGATTTTGTCAATGTCTATTGTTTCCAAATGCCGGCTGAGATCTTTTGGCACGGCACCCAGTGTGCCCATCACCACCGGGACCACCTGCACTGGTTTCTGCCAGAGTCTTTGAAGTTCAATCTTGAGGTCCTGATAGCGACTGAGTTTTTCCTGTTGTTTTTCGTCAATATGACTGTCACCTGGGATGGCGACATCAATGATCCAAACCTTTTTCTTTTCCACAACTGTGATGTCTGGTGTGTTGTGTTCCAGAACTTTGTCAGTCTGGATTCAGAAGTCCCACAGTATCTTTGCATGCTCATTTTCCAAGACTTTTGCAGGTTTGTGATCCCACCATTTCTTTTCTGCTGGAAGGTGGTACTTGAGGCATAAGTTCCAATGAATCATTTGGGCCACGTAGTTGTGCCTCTGTTTGTAGTCTGTCTGTGCGATTTTCTTACAGCAGCTGAGGATATGATCAATGCTTTCGTCGGTTTCCTTGCACAGTTTGCATTTTGGGTCATCAACTGATTTTTCGATCTTGGCCTGAATTGCCTTTGTCCTGATGGCTTGCTCCTGGGCTGCAGGGATCAGGCCTTCTGTCTCCTTCTTCAGGGTCCCATTCGTGAGCCAGAGCCAGGTCTTCTCCTTATCAGCTTTTCCTTCAATTTTGTCAAGGAACTTTCCATGCAATGTTTTGTTGTGCCAGCTGTCGGCTCTAGTTTGTAGTGCGGTTTTCTTGTACGGATTCTTTGTCTGCTGTGTTTTGAGGAGTTTCTGATTTTTTGACTTCAATCAAAGCATGTTCTTCACTTTGCCTGACATATTCTGCCAGGGCATGTTCTTCTTCTTTGACTGCTTGTTTGACTTGTAAGAGTCCTCTGCCCCCTGATCTTCTAGGCAGATATAGCCGGTCAACATCACTGTGAGGGAACAGTGAATGATGAATGGTCATGAGTTTTCTTGTTTTTCTGTCCAAATTGTCCAGTTCCGCCTGTGTCCAATTTATAATGCCAGCAGTATATCTTATGACAGGTATGGCCCAGGTGTTTATGGCCATATTGTTGTTGTTGTTGTTGTTGTTGTTGTTGTTATTATTATTATTATTGTTACTATTATTATTGTTGTTGTTGTTGTTGTTGTTATTATGGTTATTATTATGTTAGTATTATGGTTGTTGTTGTTGTTGTTGTTGTTATTATTATGAAGACAGAGCCTTTGGGAATGGCAGAAACCCCAAAACACAGCTGACTCTGCAACCCCAAAATGTGTTTTATGAAGCCTCTGGGCATGTGATAAAATCCATTTGGTGGTGGTGGATTGATGTGCGAAGAAAGCGATGAATGATGGGTCTTTCCCCAAATACCCCTCTTATGGGTCCGGCAAGACGGAAAGTGTGGCTTTTCCTCCACGTTTCCCATTGGGAGACCTCTCTTTCGAAAGGTTTCTGCCAACCTTTCAGCCGTTTCCTTGTCAAGGCTCCTTGATCGATGGGCTTTTGATGCTCAGGTTCTCCCTTTCCATAGCTGCACCGTAAATCAGAATATTACAGTGTTCGGAGCCCAAGGAAAAGGAAGGCAAAATGAGGATGATAGGAATGAGAAAAGAAAGAAGAAGAAAAAGAGAGCGGGATGCAACACAGGCTCGTTTTTCCGCACCCGTCGAGTTGCACGTCCCGGCCGTTGGGGAACACGTGTGCGGCGGGTGCGAGCCGTTGAAATCTGGGCCACGTTCCCCATTCTGGTTCCCTCCCCAAGGGCCTCCCGGCCCAACGGCAGAGATAACAGTAGGGCCCATTGTCCTCGCAGCTGCTGAAACCCGACGAGATCCAACCGGAGAGAAGGCGAGCAGGTGGGCCGGCCGGGCGACCCTTTCGCTCCCAGAAGTATCCGTGTGCCTGGGCCTCCTGGAGCAAATGGGTCTCCGGTTCGGACTGCCACTCCCAGAATCCCCCAAGGATTGGGTAATTCATAGTCCAAAAGCCCTGAATCCCCTACAAGAGCCTGGGGACCCAAGTCACATCTTGGATCTTTGTGCTTTGAAATTTCCTGTTGATTTATGACTTGTACTTGGAGTCCTAGCATCCTGGCAAGGGGGTTATGGGAGTGGTAGTCCCCAAAGGCCCTTTCCCCATACTCTGGAAGCCCTAGCAGTGGATATATGGCGAACCTCGTACATTTCATAGTTTTCCTTCAGCTAGATATCCCCAGAAATGCTTTTTGCGGTCTCCCATCCAAATACTTACTAGGGCTGGCCCTGCTTAGCTTCCAAAATCAGATACAATTGGGTATCTTTGGAGTATTTAGGCCTGGTCTCAATCAATGCCATTTAAAATTTCCGTATCCTGGGATTTGTAGTTTGAGAAGACTTAGGGTCCTTTTCCAGGGAGCGCTGGTCCAACGGCTCTCAAAGCTTTGGATTGTAATTCCCAGCACTCTGTTGTGGTTTTGGAGCATGGGATTGTGACTCTGGAGAGCATAATGTTGGAAATAGCAACCTCCCGAGCCATATTTGCTACCTGTATTCTATGTGTATGTTGATTTGCCAGTTTGATTGCACCTCTTATAGACAAGTGATTGTACTGAGCATGTTCAGACTCAGGACTCCATTTTGTATTCAGTGTCTGCTTTACACCTCAGTGGAGGTGGATGCATGTTGCTGTTTGGACTTCAGTGAGTACAACTATACCTAAAGACTATCTGCCCAGAAACACGAAGCCCATTGGGTGAGTCACATTCTCTCAGCCTCAGAGGAAGACAGTGGGAAGCCCCTGAGGAAGGAATGGGGCCAAGAAAATCCTCTTAATTTGTTTTGCACCGTGATTCCCAGGATTTCTGGCCACCAAACCCCAAAATAGTTTGGTGGAACCAAGTTGGAAAGCCCTACTTCTCCCGAATCAGACTCCCTAGCCCTTGGGAAACTACAATTCCCAGGATCCCAGGCACAAGCTAGCATTAAACGGTTGTAACTCTCGTGGCTCTCAGCTGTTGCATTTTTCAAAACAGCTGGGAGAGCTATTGCCTTCTCTCTGGCACATCATTAGGATTTCGTCTTTTCTTTCCCTCCGTCTTTCCAGCTGCGTCTTGGAACAATCCCTGTCGTCGCCCGTCCGACCCCCAAATTGATAAATCCCAGCCTGTTTTGAAATGGTTGCCGGTGCCAGGAATTCAACTCTGGATCAAGATGGGCAGGTGCTGGGGAAAGACCCAAAGCAAAAGAAATAGCCCTTCTGTCGCTTGCCACACTGGGCAAACTGGCCAAAAACTGGCACGTACTGGTGACCACTGTAGCTGCTTCCTTTTGCCCCCTTATCCACCGCATCCTCTTCTATTTGTATCCCACCTTATCCCCAATAAGGGAACTCAAATTATTGAAACCCATACTTGGTTGAAAACATCGCGAAAGGTAGGATTGAAAGGTAAACCACGATTTGTCTTGGATATCTAGATGGATGGATGGATGGACGGACAGACAAACAATAGAGCTATTTGGATGTTTGGATAGATGGATGGACAATAGAGATAATAGATAGATAGATAGATAGATAGATAGATAGATAGATAGATAGATAGATAGACTTGATAGATAGACAATAGAGATATTTAGAAGTATTGATGGATGAACAGTAGAGATAGATAGACAGATATTGATAGATAGATGGACAGTAGAGATAGACAGAGGTAGGTAAACAATAGAGATATTTGGATGTATTGATAAATAGATGGACAGTAGAGATAGATAGACAGATAGCTAGGTAAACAATAGAGATTTTTGGATGTATTGATAGATGGATGGACAGTAGAGACAGACAGACAGACAGACAGACAGACAGACAGGTAAACAATAGAGATATTTGGATGTACAGTAGAGTCTCACTTATCCAAGCCTCGCTTATCCAAGCCTCTGGATAATCCAAGCAATTTTTGTAGTAAATTCGTAAATACAGTAATTACTACATAACATTACTACGTATTGAACTACTTTTTTCGTCAAATTTGTTGTATAATATGAAGTTTTGGTGCTTAATTTGTAAAATCATAACCTAATTTGATGTTTAATAGGTTTTTCCTTAATCCCTCCTTATTATCCAAGATATTCGCTTATCCAAGCTTCTGCCGGCCCGTTTAGCTTGGATAAGTGAGACTCTACTGTATTTATAAATAGATGGACAGTAGAGACAGACAGACAGATAGATAAACAATAGAGATATTTGGATGTATTGATAGATGGATGGACAGTAGAGACAGACAGACAGATAGATAGGTAAACAATAGAGATATTTGGATGTATTGATGGATGGACGGTAGAGATAGATAGACAGATAGATAAACAATAGAGATATTTGGATGTATTGATAGATGGACAGTAGAGATAAATAGACAGATAGATAAACAATAGAGATATTTGGATGTATTGATAGATGGACGGACAGTAGAGATAGACAGACAGACAGATAGATAAACAATAGAGATATTTGGATGTATTGATGGATGGACAGTAGAGATAGATAGATAGATAAACAATAGAGATATTTGGATGTATTGATAGATGGACGGACATTAGAGATAGACAGACAGACAGGTAAACAATAGAGACATTTGGATGTATTGATAGATGGACGGACAGTAGAGATAGACAGACAGACAGACAGGTAAACAATAGAGACATTTGGATGTATTGATAGATGGACGGACAGTAGAGATAGACAGACAGACAGACAGGTAAACAATAGAGGTATTTGGATGTATTGATAGATGGACGGACAGTAGAGATAAGACAGACAGATAGATAGGTAAACAATAGAGATATTTGGATGTATTGATAAATAGATCGACAGATAGATAGGTAAACAATAGAGATACTTGGATGTATTGATAGATGGATGGACAGTAGAGACAGACAGACAGATAGATAGGTAAACAATAGAGATATCTGGATGTATTGATAGATGGACGGACAGTAGAGATAGACAGACAGACAGACAGATAGGTAAACAATAGAGATATCTGGTTGTATTGATGGATGGACAGTAGAGATAGATAGATAGACAGACAGATAGATAAACAATAGAGATATTTGGATGTATTGATAGATGGGCGGACAGTAGAGATAGATAGATAAATAAATAGGTAAACAATAGAGATATTTGGATGGATATTCTCCTTGAATGTGCAGGATGAAGAGGTCAGACTAGATAGCCTTTGGAGCCCCTTCCATCTTTCACATTCTCTTTGGAGGAAATGCACAAACAATGTTTTTTTTTTATTTTAAAGTCAATCAAAGAACAAATATTTCTTGGCCTTGGGTCCCATGAGAAATGAAGGGGGGGGGGGCAAACAAAGCCCCGTGTACAGTTGCATTGCTGGAACAGGGTTGCGATGATTAGCATCTGAAAAGCCCGATCACACTGGGATTTTTGTCCAGTCTGAATGGGGCGAAATATACTGCCTTTCGGGGGGAACAATCCCCCTTTCAAAGCCGGCCCTTTGCAGCTGCGACGGTGGATGGATGGGGTCCTGCTGAAAACCCCCCGAAATTAATGTCCTGGCCTTTTTCTTTTTTTTCTTTTTTTGGCAGAGGGCATTATCTCCAGGAAAGCACAGGAAGCATGTGCATCAATTGGGAGCGCTCTCTCTTTTATCATCGGAGGGGAAACACCGCAATTATGTTTTAATTGAAGGGAAGCGTTGGGTCTGCCTTTATCGGATTTTTTTTTAAAAGGCAGGGGTTCCCTATTCATTAGTTTTGTCTTTACCGGAATGCTGGTTTGCCGAAATGTCCTACTTTTGTCCTTGTCCAGCTTTCACAATTCTGCATGAAAATGGGAAAATATCCTAGTATGGACCATCCTAACTTTAGTATATTGATCTATTATCTATCTATTTCTGTCTGTCTGTCTGTCTATGGTTTAATAATAACAATAACTATAACACAACAACAATTTAATTCTGCAGTGGAGACACACCTTAAAAACAATGATGATGATGATGCACTGTAGAATTAAATAATAATAATAATATATAATATAATATATTATTATTATATTATGATATAATAATATCAAAGACTCTGGCAGAAACTAGTGCAGGTGGTCCTGGTGGTGATGGGCACATTGGGTGCCGTGCCAAAAGATCTCAGCCAGCATTTGGAAACAATAGGCATTGACAAAATCACGATCTGCCAACTGCAAAAGGCCACCCTACTGGGATCTGCACGCATCATCCAAAAATACATCACACAGTCCTAGACACTTGGGAAGTGTTCGAGTTGTGATTTTGTGATATGAAATCCAGCATAGCTATCTTGTTTGCTGTGTCATAATAAAATAATAATATAGAATTAAATTAAAATATTTGTTTATTTAATGTATATCCCACCCAAAGCGGACTCACAACACAGGGCAGCTCACAACAAAGGCACAATTCAATGCCTTGAACACATATCAACATAAAACAAGCATATATTTTAAAATCACATCATAAAAACATATCATTGAAAACAATTACTTAAAATCACACAATCCAAAAACATATGTCAGGAGACATTCCAATTGTCATCTGTAATTGGTTCATTATTGCACTGAGATATCAATTGTTGCACTGGGAATCACTGTTTTTTCTTCTTCATTATTTTCCATTTGTTGAATGTATTTATTTTCAATTCTTTGGACGGAAGTTAAAATTTCAAAGATGTAATAATAATAATAATAATAATATCCAGCATGTCTATCTTGTTTGCTGTGTCATAATATAATAATAATAATAATAATAATAATAATAATAATAATAATAATAATAATAATAATAGCAAAAGCATGCTATTCCGCTGTGTATTTTACAAACATCTCTTATCAGATAGAACGGCAACATGAGTGCCATCTACACTGTCGTATAATGCAGTTTCAAACTGATTTCAGTCCTTTGCTGTTGCAGAAAAATGCATTTTCTTTTCTGCAAAATGTTCAAAGTGGAGATTTTGTCCCACCTTGTGTTGAAATCTATGTCAGACAAAGATGTCTTTCTTTGTCCTTGTTGAAATGCTCCCTGATTTCCTTCCAGGATGGGAATCCCAGCTTCTGGAAACAGGCTTTTTGGGAATATTCCTCTGCCCTTTATGGACACTTTCCCGCTTGCCGAAAAACACGCCTCCTTCCCGCATCATCATCTGGGCCTATCGGTGGCTGATTTTCAGGATCATGCTTGGAGCGGTACGTTGCATTATTATATTATATTATACTAGCTGTGCCCGGCCACGCGTTGCTGTGGCTGATGGGAATCATTTGTTGACCAGTTGGAATAGCAGTGAATAGCCTTGCAGTCTTAAAGTCTGGGTGTTTTCTCCTTACGTGAATCCTTGTTTGGTGAGCTGGAATACAATGAAATAGGTTTGCTGCTTGGAAGGCTGGGTAGTTGCGTTGTAGGGAAATGGTTTTTTAGCCAATTTGAATGGCACTGAATAGCCTCGCTGTTTCAAAGACTGACTGCTTTCTACATAGGGGCATCCTTTCTTGGGCAGGCTGAATGAGATGGAGTAGCCTCATGGCTTGAAACCCTGAGGGTGTACTATGAAGGGGAAATGTTGGTTGGTCAGGTTGAACAGCCCTGAATAGCCTTGCTGTTTGGAAGCCTGGTTGTTTCCTGCCTGGGGGAATCCTTTGTTGGGAGGTGTTAGCTGGCCCTGTTGGTTTCCTTTCTGGAATTCCCATTTTCAGAGTGTTTTCTTTATGTAATGTCCTGATTTTAGAGATTATATTGTTGCTTCCTGCCTGGGGGAATCCTTTGTTGGGAGGTGTTAGCTGACCCTGTTGGTTTCCTTTCTGGAATTCCCATTTTCAGAGTGTTTTCTTTATGTAATGTCCTGATTTTAGAGATTATATTGTTGCTTCCTGCCTGGGGGAATCCTTTGTTGGGAGGTGTTAGCTGGCCCTGTTGGTTTCCTGTCTGGAATTCCCATTTTCAGAGTGTTCCTCTTTATTGAATGTCCTGATTTTAGAGATTATATTGTTCTGTATTATTACACCACAGTAATTGTAGATATGATATTTGTTGCCTGAGAGCACAGGCAGGCGGAAGAGAGACAGAGGCCCAGGCAGCTGAGGCTGGGAAGGGAGGGCCTTCGTCCGAAGAGGGGGAAAGGGGAGGGAGGGTTTAGGACCCTTTAAGACACGAGGGGGGGGGCGGTCTGTTCCCGGCCTTGAGGCCACCCCTTCAGGCCTCTACCTCCAAAAGAAAATAAATTGTTAAAAGAAAAGAAACCTCGGTCCTTGCGGCCTCCCTCCAGCCTGGCTCTTGGGGGGGGGGGGGAGGTTCCGGCTCCGGCTCTCTCCTGGCTGGGGCCGCCCTGAGGCCTGCGGGGCACGGAGGAGGCTGCGGTGCAATTCGTGGGGGGGGGGGGGGGCTTTCTGGAAGTCTCCTCCCCCCCCCCCCCCGCCTTCGCCTCTGCAGGCCTCAACATTAAAAAAAGAAAAGAAAAAAGAAACCTTGGGGCCTCGCGGCCCTCCTCTTCGGCGGGCGTCACAGGCCCCGCTGCGTGGAGGCCCCTCCTCCTCCGATCACCATGGGGCCTTCCAGCCAGGCTGACGGCTGGGGTTTTAAGGCCCCATGGAGGTTTTTGACAGGATTTTTAATTGTATCAA